>NW_002990123.1:9204-123443 GCF_000003125.1 Talaromyces stipitatus ATCC 10500 | reverse complement strand
ACAAATTGGCGTATATTTTGAGGTGTTTGTAAGCAGGATGATGCTGTATTGCTTGATCGACTTGGAGGGGGGTTGGAGTCTTCAATTGAATATTGAGATGTTGAAGAACTCGATCTGGATTAAAAGGCACTAATCCAGTGGCTGCGAAGCTATTCCGGATAGTTTGAGCTTTATATGCCATCATACGAGCGCTTGGAAAGGCTGTTAAATAGTCGATTTTGTCGATATGATTGAAACCAAGCCTCATTCGTTGTTCAACCAGCTGCCCATAATGTCGCTTTAAAACTGCAAAACAGCCAACATCAAGAGGCTGTAAGAGATGTGAAGAATGAGGAGGCATACAAACAGGAATAATCTTATGTTCCGTACATGTACGGTCAAATTCTGCAGTCAAATGGCTTCCATGGCCATCAAGAATCAACATAATATATGTTCCCAATGTACGATCTCTAGTAAGAGGAATAAAATGGGTTTTAAGCCATTCTAATCCTATCTGATCTGTAGTCCAGCCATTGTCGCTAATATTGATTCTCCAATCATCCGGAAGCTCATCAAACCAGCCTAATCGTACGTTTTTCTTTGCTTTGAAAATTACGTACGAAGGCAGAGCCCATCCGGTTGAATTTATTGCCTCAATTGCAGTCACCCATTCTCGATTCCCAGGCTGTAGAAGCTTTGGCCGAGCATATCGATCGCTTCCAGTAATAACCTTTGCAGTTGCGCAGAGTCCCATAGCAAAGCCCGTCTCATCAAAATTATAGATATCTTCTGGTAAGATGCCGTACTCAGATATTATATCTCGTACGCGGTCAAAATGGCCTTGTATAATCTTTGGATCTTCACATTTGGCACGTTCGTAGTTGTATTTTCGTGAGAATTTGGATTCAATCTCTGGGCGACGTTGAACAAGATTATATACCCATTTATCTCCAACCCGTTGATCTCCATGTTGTGAGAGAAGATAATTAGCCATATCTCGTACGAGAAAGTGCCGGGGCGGTAATCCACGTTTAGTTAAATCAAGCACCCATTTGACAAGCGAATCCTCCCCAGATTGACTCAATTTATGGTTGTTGGCGCGTGTTATTTGTCGATACGGCACTCCTTTCATTCGATCTTGAAGAGTTGTACGAGCAACCATATAGATTCTTGCAGCTTCACGAATACTGCGAATTCTTCCATTTTTTAAATCGGAAATAGCTAATTCGATCTTTCCCTCATCCTGAGTGGATTTTAGGGGGTCTTTTTTGCGAATTGGTGGCATTTTGACGCGTTGTAATATGGTAAATCAATATAGAGAGTTATTTTCTGGAGAGGTGGCCGGTTCGCTTACATGGCCGGTTCGCTTACCGATTACGTTACAGCTGATCCAAAGCTTTTTTGGAGGATGCATGTGAGTAGATTGACTTGATAAAGATGTTTTACTAACACCTTTTTAGCAATCCATCTCCGGAGCTTCCTCAGGTCTTGCCAATCTAGCTCTTCGACTCCTAAATGTGACTGCAAATTCAGTAGCTTCTGAACAAGCTTTCTCCATACAAAACCTACAAATCACAAAATTAAGGAATCGACTCACTATAGAGCATGCAGATAAGCTCAATTTCATCTACATCAACAGTCGCACGTTGAATAACATTATGTCTAACCAACTAAGTACCGAGGAAGTCGCGGTACTCGAAATTGAGGCTGAGAATGACTTTATAAATACCTGGAAGATTACTCGATCTTTAATGGATTTGGAATACGGCAATAGAGGGGAAAATATTGAGGAATCTCAGGTTAGCGACGTCGCTGGGCCGCTTATTTTGATCTGATAGTAATTTGGAATGCAGAAAATCAGGATTCTTTGGAATTTCCATATGTATGCCAAGACGCACTAAATTTATATGGCAATTTTTATTTTCAAAAAACAAACAAAAATTTCAAAATTTCATTTCAATACGTTGAAATTTCGAAATTGAAAGATTTTTTCCCAAGCCTAACTCCACCCCCTTCCCGTGCTCACGGGTCATTTTCCAAATCGACATTTCGAATTTGTATGGGAATCGCTAACAAATTCGAAAAATCAACTTTTTTATAATTAGCTCTAATAACACACCACAACGCGATAATCATAAGATTTAAATCGAAAAAATAGAATCTATAGAGTTCAATAATTCATAATTTCGAATTATTTAATCAATTATTTCTTAGGTGAAGTGATACTTTTAATGTTGCTATTTCATCTTTAGGGTTATCTTTTGTTAAAACAGCGAATCGACAAGAGTATTAGATAAATCGTACTAGTTCTTATATTTGATTAATCGACGTGGTGGTTAGATATACGCAAAAGACTAAAAAAGTTGACTTTTCGAATTTGTTAGCGATTCCCACACAAATTCGAAATGTCGATTTGGAAAAAATATTGATATTGTGGGTTCGCTTCTGCACATGTGCATACAAATAGCTTAGTAACCAATTGGTAAAGTCATATTCTTCTGATTGTCTGTCTTCTTCTCTTAATGAGGCCCCGACGCGGTCTATATAGTCCTTGCTTGACGAGGTCACGTGTACCTTCACGTGACCTCTCCTTGGTGTTGGAACGTTGGTTTACTAGAGCGATGACTAAGCGAAGGCGAGCACTAAACAATACGTATAAGGAACTAGGTCTATTTTCCGGCACTCCTCTAAAACCACTATCTAGGAGTATTGAACCTGTTTTTATATACAAGATTCCATAGAAGTGATATCACCAAAAGTCGACACTTGTGCAAATCGAACTTTCTAGAGATAGGCTGTAAAGTTGATTTGTAATGTTCAATATCGCGTCGGAATGTGATGCCAATTCTCGAAATTTCTTGATACGCAAATCTTGTCCTATTCCCAAATTGGTTTAGTTCATTCTGAGTTCCAACACACCCTCCCAAGAAGGAAACCGTGAGGTTTCATTCTTGCACTAAATGAGCTATATCTGTTAATCCTTGGTGTTTTCTCCAGTCCAAGAATTGTTGTCCTTTCAACACCTTGGTAAGGCCATCTGCAATCATTTCCTTTGTAGGAACCCACTCAATGTGAAGTCTGCCACATTGCACCTCCTGCCGTAGCCAATGGTGGTAGATATCAATATGTCGTAAGTTCGTTCGAAAATGAGGGTCCTCCCTAGTCAAGAGTAGCACGGTTTGCTTATTGTCACACCGAATAGAGAGCTCACGATCTGTTTTGAAACCAATAGCCTTGAATACACGTTTCCAAACATAGAGCTTCATTGCTGCTTCCGTTGCCGCTCTTAATTCCGCTTCGGTAGTTGAAGTTGTAACTAATCGTTGCTTTGTGGCACGCCAGTCGACAGGACCTCCGTATAAACTGAAGATATAAGCCTCCGAGCTCGTACGATCGGCGTTGTCTCCAAAAGAAGCATCCGAAGCACATATAGCAACGTCCGAATCGCTGTTTTCCGGTGGTGAGAATTCGATAGCGAGGAATCGTGTATTATAGAGATATTCAATGACACGTTTAATCTGGCGGATGTGATCCTTTGACGGATTTGTAGTGAATTTGGCAAGTTCGTTCACTGGCTTTGCAACATCAGGTCGGGTCATGACTGCAGCATACATTGCTGATCCCACCAATTCTTGGTAGAGGTGAATGTCTTCATTCATGGCTTCACTCTCTGACGGTTGTAAATCGATGGAAATTGGTGTCTTTGTATTGTTTTGCGTTAGCCCAAACTTTTTAGCAATCTTGGTAATATACGAATCTTGACAAATCCAGATCTTCCGCTGCTTTCTATCCCGTACGATTCGCATATTCAAGAACCACTCGAATTTCTCCATTTGTCGAATCTCATATTTGCTCGTGAGTTTCTTAACAATTTCCTCAAAGAGAGATTGTCGATTTTTCCTGTCGTAAAAGATCAAAATATCGTCCACAAAGAAGAGTAAAAACACACCATCTTTAACAAATAAGCACTCTTCATCTGGAATTTGCGAAAATCCAAGCTCCAATAGCGTTCCTGTAAGCTCTTTTTGCCATAATCGCGGACTTTGTCGTAATCCATATAACGCTTTCCTTAATCGTATGACTTTTCCGGGAATTCTGAAGCCATCTGGAAAATAAACGTATACCTCTTCATCCAGGTCACTGTTAACAAAAGCGTTGACTGCATCAAGTTGTACAATCTCAAGATCAAAAACTGCAGCTAGTGCCATCATCATTCTAAAAATTCTTGCCGCAAGCGTTGCTGCTCGTGTTTCCAAATCCATACCCTTTTGCAAGTCTCCTCGAACACAAATTCGTGCTTTGAACTTTGCAATCTTCCCAAATTTGTCAAATTTGTATTTGAAGACCCATGTCAGTGGTAGGATTTGCTTTCCTTCAGGTCTGTCGACAACTTCAAATGTGCCTTTTCTCTTTAATGACTCCATCTCAGTTCTCCCAGCTTCCTCAAATTGCCTGGCAAATCTGTGTCTTTTGACGCCTATCCAGTTCCTGGGCTCTGGTGGGATATCTTCATGAAGCGGCTCATACCCATCAAGTTTCTCTGCGGCTGCCAAAAACGCTTTATACGCTGAAGACTCTTGCAATAACTTCATTCTCGCGAAAAAAGCTCGGTGCCTCTTCCTCTCCGCCTTAGATGTCGCTATTTCTGGGCTTCGAGCACGCTTAGAGGGAATCCTTCGGCGTGGTCCTGTCACAATATTTCCCTCTGAGAGGTCAGCTCCGATTTCTGAGGCCTTTGGCGCGCTTCTTTGCTGCGGGGTAGTTGATAGTAGTAGCTCAGGTAACGTGACGTCAGGATTTCTTGATTCCTCATTGGTCAATTGCAACAGCGGTGTCTGTTCATTTCCTATTTGGGGAATCTGCCCACTCGGACTAGTGGTTGTTCCGGCCGTGAGAGCCATATTCTCTCGCTCTGCTCCTTCATCCTGTTGAGCTTCTTCCTCACCACTATCCTCACCAGTCACCCTCCCAGATTCGCCAAATTGGGATTCATCACCGTACAATGTGACTTCGTTTTTAGTGTCATCAAATCGAACTAACTGATTATCTTGCTGGCCACGTACGTCGTCGATTTCCATTTTGTCATCCTGATTCTGTTCACTAATTCGATTTTCCAGTAACAATTCCTTGCTCGTTGACATCTGGTGACCTTGCATCGACTCTGTCGAACTGGATGCTGACGGGCTGGGTATCAAATGGCTGTCAGAGTGTATCACAACAGACTGTGTTGGCTCGTTGACAGGTTGATCATCAATTTCCATGCTTTCTGGTATGTGTTGCTGTGTTGTGACTGTCTGGCTGTTTCCAGAAGCTAATACTGGGATTTCCAGAGGAAATTTCATTGAGGAGGATTGCTGCAAATTCATATATTCGTCGACTGATTCCACAACTCGTTCTTCATTGAAGTCCTCCAGGTTCGGTATGTCTAATGATTCTGTGATTTTTGTCACACCGTTCCTAATAATCTCTCTAGCAAATGGATGTTCTGGATCATACTTCTTCGTTTCGTCAAAAAAAACATCCCTTGCTCGAATGACCTTGGTCCCTCGTGGTCCCTCTGTCCAAATTAGCCAAATATTGTGAGACTCGTATCCAACGAGATATCCGATTTGAGCCCTCGGTTCCATCTTCTCACTTTTCTTGGTGTTGATTCTCACGTACGCCTTTGATCCAAGCAAGTACAGATTTCCAATGTAAGGTTTCTTGCCATACGCCATCTCATATGGAGTCTTATAACCGATTGCTTTTGTGGGCGTCCGATTGATGATATAAACCATCGCTTGCATAACATATGGCCACAATCCTGTCGGTAAGTTTGCTTCCTGGATCGCACTTCTTGTTCGTGTAGTGATAAGTCCTCCAGCTCGCTCGCTTGGCCCATTTTGTTCTGGAGTATTAGGAACTGTTGTCACAAGGGTTTTCCGTTTTGACTTGCACCAATCTTTGAAGTCATTTCCATTGATTGCTGATTCGCCGTCACAATGTATGACTTCAATCACAACATGGAATGTTCGTTTAACATCCTCAATTAGCCATTGCAAGTCAAAATTTACCGATTTCGTTGGGGTTGTTGCCAAGGCGTGGTATTTTGTGAAAGGGTCGAATAGATGAAGTGCATACACATCTCCGTTCCTTGCCAAGCTCATAACAATGATATCGACAAATACTTTTTGGAACGGTCGCGTTGGATGTGGTATCGCCACTCTGCTTATTTGTCTCTTTGCCGAGGAAAGTTCGCAAATCTCACATTTCTCCTTGAATCCTTCTTCATTCCTGCCTAAAGCCCTTGGTGAAGTGACAAGTGCACCCTCCGTTGCTTCCTGAAGTTTCTCAACGGCTTGTTCCGATATATGTCCAAGTCGTTTGTGCCATACATTCCCAGGGTCCTTCAATACTTTTCTCTCGAAAGAACTAAGTGCTAAGTCGTTTCCTAGAGAACTCCTAGGTTTCCGGTTTTCATCCCATTCAATCAGATAAAGCCTTCCTTCCTTCTTCAGTCCACAAATATCTTGTTTCTTTGTCACCAATCTTCGGGTCAAACCATTGAAGAAAAGTCCATATTCCTCAGCCATTCCTTGAGAGATAATGTTGGTATGCATTCCTGGAACATACCATGCCTCCTTCACCAATATCCCTTTCTTTGCCTGTCTGCTAATCGGATTCGTTGGATAGATGATCGTTTCCCCTGGTCCATACATCTTCACTGAGCCATTTCCAACAAGACAGATTCGTTCTTCATTTCCCATATTGCGAAGCCGTCTTAAGTCATTGAAGATGTTAGTCGTTGTACCGTTATCCAAAATAACTGCATCCTTGAGGTCTTTGTCTGAATCTGTGGCTGTCGCTATTGTTTGAACTTGTATTGCCATGCTTGATCGTTCAAAACGCGGACCTATCGATATCTGAACTTCGTCCTCATCATATACAAAGTTCGATCTTTCCGGTTCGTTGTCCTTCTTGCCGTCGTCAGATTCCTTTTTATTGGTTGAATTTGTCGGTTTAAGCTTCCCTTTGACTGCCTTAAGTGCCTTCGCCAGCGATGTATTACTGCGTTCCACATCTTTGAACTTTCTGGTAATATCCTCATCTTCTTTCCAATCCTTTGATCTTTTTCCTTCATTGACATATGGGCAATCCTCAAAGTTGTGCTTTGCTCCACATAGACACGTTCTTTCTCTGTTTCTCGATTGTCCTTTCCGTTGTGATCTTGATTGATGATTAGTCTGCTGATTGGATTGCTGAGTCCCTTTTTGTTCTTCTTCCTTCTCAGGCTGATCCGATTTACCGCCTAACATCGCGAATGATGCATCACGTCGAGTAGGGTCCATCACGTTGCGTTGTGCCTTGACCCATTGTTCGAAAATCTTTATCATATCGCGAATCCCTGGTACTGAGTCTAATCCAATCTTCCTATGTAATACTTCCAGTCCGGTATCCAATTCGATGAGTGTTGTCGTCCATGATTCAGCAAACTTGGGTGCAATAAAAGCTGATGAACGAATAAAGTCCCTCGACATTCTCTTTTCTGGAATCTCATTGAAGTCCGTTAGTTGCATATCCAATAACAGATTCTCCCATTTCGAGATCCAGTCTTTAGGCTTCATGCCGCGTTTCGGAGTAAGCAAATCTCTATATCTCTCATTTATCAGTTCATGCTCCTGCTCCGGTTGCAGAGCAAATTCCTCCCGCAATTCCTGTGTCATCTCGAGAACGGTTTGCTTCATCCGAATTCGGGGATGGTGGCCTAGTTCAACCGTGTCGAATATATACGATCGTACCGCGTCCAATCGTTCCTGGTGCTTCTCGTACCTCGCCTTTTCGTCCTTATACCGTTGATAATGCTGCTCATATAACTGTAATTCCATTTGGAAGCGCATCAATGCAAGCTTCTCAACTTCTGGATCCTCGTTCTGATTCGGCATTATACTGTCTGGAAAAGGGGGTTTAACTGGTTTCTCCGGTGCCGGTTCCACCTCGTGTGTCCGTAACGGGGATGGATTCACATAATCCCAGACTCGTTCCTTCGTCGCCTTTGTTCTCAACTGCTCTAACCATCTCCTCCATTCGTTCGATGACTTCAAAATAACGGTTCCCTTATTCTCATCCATAGCTAACGAGTTCACTCGTTCTTCCTGGCACGGATATCTTCAAGGGTTCACACTCGGTCGTTCGTCGAATGTATACCAAAACCAACGGTCGTCGATAAATCAGATTTCACGTCTGCGAGTAGCTTCAAGTGTCGATCCAATACTCCAATACGATACTTGTGCTTATATTCGCAGGGATCCCAGGCTCATAACTGTTGGAACGTTGGTTTACTAGAGCGATGACTAAGCGAAGGCGAGCACTAAACAATACGTATAAGGAACTAGGTCTATTTTCCGGCACTCCTCTAAAACCACTATCTAGGAGTATTGAACCTGTTTTTATATACAAGATTCCATAGAAGTGATATCACCAAAAGTCGACACTTGTGCAAATCGAACTTTCTAGAGATAGGCTGTAAAGTTGATTTGTAATGTTCAATATCGCGTCGGAATGTGATGCCAATTCTCGAAATTTCTTGATACGCAAATATTGTCCTATTCCCAAATTGGTTTAGTTCATTCTGAGTTCCAACACTTGGTTCGCGTCGGTGCCAGGAATCTCGATTGCACCTATAAACCAACACTGGATCTCTTTTACAAATCGATCTGCAATCGAGATCCAAGACCCATGAAAGTACATACAAGATCAGAAGTAAACGATCGAACGACGAACCGTTGATGTAGTTGGGATCTAAAAGAATCCCAAACCATGTACAAGCCGGCCGTCAACATAAGAATCAACAAAATCAACGAAGTCCGCTATCCACGTCAAATTTCGTCCCCTACTCGGCCCCGAGTTGTCTCGTAGTCGTGCCTGGATCTTCTCTCGATGAAGCCCTTAACCTGGGTCAATATAGTGCGTAGAAGGAATCCGCAAAGTCTTCCATATAGAAAGAATCCACTGGGCCTTCTTCTCGTCCAATTGGACGGCAACAGCGAGTCTGTATGAGGCTTTGGATTGACATATCGAAGCAAGATAAACATCACGATCATCCTCTCTAGACAACTTCTCTGTTTGACGCGGTGCGGGAAGTCGATAGGATCAAGCTCGATTGCACCTATAAACCAACAGATATGACCCGTGAGCACTAACCCCAGGAAGGGGGTGGCACGGGTATATGGAACTAGGTCTATTGTCCGGCGCTCCTCTCTAAGCAACTATCTAGGAGTCTTGAACCTGTTTTTATATACAAGATTCCATAGAAGTGATATCACCAAGAGTCGACATTTGTGCAAATCGAACTTTCTAGAGATAGGCTGTAAAGTTGATTTGTAATGCTAGAGTCTATATCGTGTCGGTATGTGATGCCAATTCTCGAAATTTCTTGATACGCAAATCTTGTCCTATTCCCAATTCCTATCCGAAATTGGCTTAGCTCATCCTGAGTTCCAACAATTTTATAAAGCCTATTACGCCCCCATAGGTGTCTAACGTAATCGGTAAGTGAAGCGGCATTGTAAGCGAAGCGGCATTTTTTCCCGAACACGTACACAATCTGAATTCTATATTATTGAAAACGTCAATATGCCACCAATTCGCAATAAAAACAAAAAGGACTTAGCTAAGCAAGAGGGCCTAATCTTATTAGCTATTTCCGATTTACAAAATGAACGAATCTTGCGCGTGGCTCAAGCTGCAAGGATTTATAAGATACCCCGGACCACTCTACAAGAGAGATTAAGCGGTACTCAACAAAGATCTCAAATACGCGCCAACAATCATAAATTAACTCAATTTGAGGAGGAATCACTTGTCAAATGGATGCTCGATCTAGATAAACGTGGATTACCGCCTCGGCACTCTCTTATACGAGAGATGGCTAATTATCTTCTCTCTCAACACGGAAATCAACAGGTTGGAGAAAAATGAGTATATAATCTTGTCAAACGTCGTTCAGAGATTGAATCAAAATTCTCACGGAAATACAACTATGAAGGTGCTAAATGCGAAGATCCGAAGATAATCCAAGAATATTTTGATCGCGTACGAGAGGTTATATTGGAATATGGAATCTTGCCAGAGGATATCTATAATTTTGATGAGACTGGCTTTGCTATGGAACTTTGTGCAACTGCCAAGGTTATTACTGGAAGTGATCGATATGCTCGGCCAAAGCTATTACAGCGTGGTGATCGAGAATGGGTAACTGCAATTGAGGCAGTTAACTCAACAGGATGGGCTTTACCTTCATATATTATCTTTAAGGCAAAGAAATATATGCGATTAGGCTGGTTTGAGGATCTTCCGGCTAATTGGGTAATCAATATCAGTGATAATGGATGGACAACAGATAAGATTGGATTAGAATGGCTTAAACTCCATTTATTCCTCTTACAAATGACCGGTCAATTGGAAAGTATCGGATGCTAATTCTTGATGGCCATGGAAGTCATCTAACAGCTAAATTTGACCGCATATGCACTGAGAATAATATTATTCCAGTGTGTATGCCTCCTCATTCTTCACATCTCTTACAGCCTCTTGATGTGGGCTGTTTTGCTGTTTTAAAGCGACATTATGGACAGCTTGTTGAACAACGGATGAGGCTTGGGTTCAATCATATCGACAAATTTGACTTTCTCACTGCATTCCCGAAGGCTCGTACGATGGCGTATAAAGCTCGAACTGTTCGGAATAGCTTTATAGCAACTGGATTAGTAACATTTAATCTAGATCGCGTTTATCAACAGCTTACCGTTCGATTGAAGACTCCAACGCCCCCTCCAAGTCGATTAAGTGATACACAATCATCCTGCTTGCAAACCCCTCAAAACCCACGTCAATTTAAGCGCCAAATGACTACAACGAAGAAGAGAATAAGCCGGCATACAAGAAGTTCATCTGAAGCTATTGGTGAATTGTTTACACGGGCATCAAAGGCTTATGAGATGAGTATTAATAAGCTTACAATTGCACAGAAGGAACTCCATGATCTTCGGGCTGCACATGAGAGGGAGAAGCAAAAACGTCAAAGATCTAAGCAGCAAATATCTCATGAGCATGGAATTACCAGAGAGGAAGCTCAAGCACTCGTACAAGCTCAGATTGAAGCATCCCAAGCTGATACTACTGCTCCGGCCGAGTCTGAGCTCCCAGTCTCTCATCCACCTGTACGACGTCAATTTCGCTGCAGTGGTTGTGGTGTTGCAGGACATAAAATAACCGGATGTCCTAATCGTATTAGGAATTAATTTTTTGTATATAATTAGTATGTGGGTTAGAAATTGAGATTTGGATTCAAGATTGTGTACGTGTTTGGGAAAAAATGTGGCTTCGCTTACAATGCCGCTTCACTTAACGTAATCGGTAAGCGAAGCGACAATGTAACCGAGCCGACAGTTTCTTTCCGAACGCGTACTCAATATTGATTCCATACTATTCAACGCGTCAACATGCCACCAATTCGCAATAAAAACGAAAAGAATTTAGCAGAGCAAGAGGGGCGGATCTTGTTAGCTATTTCCGACTTAAAAAATGGAAAAATCTCAAGTGTGTATCAAGCCGCAATCATTTACAATATTCCTCGGACGACGCTATATGACAGGTTAAACGGAATTCAACAAAGATCTATAATACGTGCCAACGGACATAAATTGTCTCAATTTGAAGAGGAATCACTTGTCAAATGGGTACTCGATCTAGACAAACGTGGATTCCCCCCTCGGCACTCTCTTGTACGAGAGATGGCTAATTACCTTCTTTCACAACGTGGAAATCAACAGGTTGGAGAGAAATGGGTCTATAATCTCATTCAACGTCGCCCAGAGATTGAATCAAAATTTTCACGGAAATATAACTACGAGCGTGCTAAATGCGAAGATCCGAAGTTAATCCAAGAATATTTTGATCGCGTACGAGAGGTTATATCAAAGTACGGAATCTTACCAGAAGATATCTACAATTTTGATGAGACTGGCTTTGCTATGGGACTCTGTGCAACCGCAAAGGTTATCACTGGAAGCGATCGATATGCTCGGCCAAAGCTATTATAGCCTGGAAATCGAGAATGGGTGACTGCAATTGAGGCAATTAATTCAACTGGATGGGCCCTGCCTTCATACATCATTTTCAAGGCAAAGAAATATACTCGGTTAGGCTGGTTTGAGGATCTTCCTGATGACTGGAGAATCAATATCAGTGATAATGGATGGACTATAGATAAGATTGAGTTAGAATGGCTGAAAACCCATTTTATTCCTCTTACTAATGCCGTGCAATGGGAAATTATCGCATGTTAATTCTTGATGGCCATGGAAGTCATTTGACTGCTGAATTTGACCGTACATGCACTGAGAATAATATTATTCCAGTCTGTATGCCTCCTCATTCTTCACATCTTTTACAGCCTCTTGATGTTGGCTGTTTTGCTGTTTTAAAGCGACATTATGGACAGCTTGTTGAGCAGCGAATGAGGCTTGGATTCAATCATATTGATAAACTTGACTTTCTTACTGCATTCCCAAAGGCTCGTACGATGGCATATAAAGCCCAAACTGTTCGGAATAGCTTTATAGCAACTGGATTCGTACCATTCAGTCCAGATTGAGTTTATCAACAGCTTACTGTTCGATTGAAGACTCCAACACCCCCTCCAAGTCGATCAAGTGATACACAATCATCCTGCTTGCAAACCCCTCAAAACCCACGTCAATTTAAGCGCCAAATGACTACAACGAAAAAGAGAATAAGCCGGCATACAAGAAGTTCATCTGAAGCTATTGGTGAAGTGTTTACACGGGCATCAAAGGCTTATGAGATGAGTATTAATAAGCTTACAATTGCCCAGAAGGAACTCCATAATCTACGGGCTGCACATGAGAAGGAGAAGCAAAAACGTCAAAATCTAAAAAGCAAATATCCCATGATCAAGGAATTACCAGAGAGGAAGCTCAGGCACTTTTACAAGGTCAGATTGAGGCATCTCAAGCTGTTACCACTGCTCCGGCCGAGCCTGAGCTCCCAGTCTCTCATCCACCAGTACGTCGCCAATTTCGGTGTAGTGAGTGTAATATTCTCGGGCATAGAAGACCTCAATGCCCTAATCTTACTAGTAATTAATTTTTTGTGTATAATTATAATTTTGGGTTAGAAATTGAGATTTGAATTCAATATTGCGTACGCGTTCGGAGAGAAACTGTCGGCTCGGTTACATTGTCGCTTCGCTTACCGATTACGTTACCGATTACGTTAGAATATAGAAGTCGAACTACGGAACGGTTCGCAAATGTCACAAAAATACCATAATCCCTTGAAGGGCATCCTGTTAGTGAAACAGTATTACATTTAAGTTCCGACAACTTTTGTAGCATACTTAGGGCAGAAATCTAGGGTTATTTCTTTGTCAGGTAATTTCCACCCCCGTTGTCAACACGCCGCCACTTTCCTTTTCCTCAACACCCTCTCCCCTACTCACAAAAATACCATTTTTTGTATCACAATTTTCATCTCATCAGATTCTTACCGCTTCGTTCCACAGCTCTCCGCACTGGCCGAGCCTCGCCAGGTATGCTCAAGCTGTCGGGCTGAAAAGTCCTTGGACCAGTTCAAGAGCAAAACTGGCAATCGCACATTAAAAACGTGCTCTACATGTCGTGACAGAGTCCAAGATCACCGAAGTACTGAAAAATAGAAAGAGCAATGAGGCGGAGGTTTCTGAGCCTCCAGTTGAGGAGAGTCATGTTCCTCATTTCATGCGACCTACAAGGGCCTCACTTCGAAGAATTGCTCCTCAACGCGTCTCAGCCCAACAGTTCCAGCAACAGGCTGTGGAGGAGAGCCAGCAATCCCTTCTTCTTCTTCAGCTTCCTCATATCACTACCAGGGAATCCACTCACAGGACGCACCAGAGGTTGCCAATGCTCGTCGGCGTCAAGACCAAGATAGACGTGCTCATCGTACTTTAAGACGAGCTAGGGAAGACGTGCCTCCCACTCAGGGATTGGATACGTACATTGCTGAACAAGAGCAGGGAATTCCTCCCTCTGCTCAAGCTCCTTTTTTACACCACAAGCTGCGAGTGAAGCAGAGCAAGATATTCCCCCTTCCGCCCAACAGCCACTCCCTCCCCTTCCTCATGTAGAGGGTCAAGTTTTATCTACCCTAGATCCCCTGGCTGTTATTAGTTCTGATGATTTCTCTACTCTAGACCCATTGGTTTAATAACTTATTATGTTGGAACCACCTAGGCCAAAAAGCTGCGCGCATACTAGATGATCTAGTATGGTAAGATATAGTATGGAACAGAGATCAGTCAGAGTGAGGCGGGGTTCCCAACATTTTATGTAATCGTTTCTGAATTAATGTAGCATAACTAACTAGCCTAGCGCTTCAAAGCTTACACTCTGTTATTTCTTCGGTGGATAAATGTACCGTAGAGACCTTATAAACATTTTTAGCAGGTGATTTGTGAGCTATCATGAGGGGTATTGAGCCCTGACCAATGAAAGGAGTAAGTTCTCCAGCTTATATTGATGGTATAGGTGTTCCTCCTACAACAGAGTTTTTGAGAACGCTGGCCAATCTTATACTGCGCAATATGACACCCCTAGGAGAGGTGCCACGCATTGTCGGGCCTAATTGCACAAATCGCTTTTTTGAGCGCCTAGGCAGTGAATACGCAGAGGATGATTTCGTTCTCGAAGTATCTCCAAATGGCTTAATATCCGATGAGCTTGCTGTTGAATGGCGTATGCAATTTGATAGATCTACAGAGGAAGAGGAGAATAAGAGATATCGACTTCTTCTTATGGATAATTGCAGCGCTCAATTGACATGGCAATTCCTTGATTATTGTCAACGGAATCGGATTATATGTTATTCATTTCCACCTCATACGACCCATATATTATAACCCGTAGATACCGCGCCTTTTCAACAATATAAGCATTTCCACAGCAAAGCGCTGAATTGTCAAACCCGGCTTTGAGACCAATCGTATGATAAAAGCAATTTCTTGCATGGACTTCACAGAGTACGGCAACAAGCTTTTACACGGCGTCCAATCAAGGCAGGATTCCGGAATATACGCATCTTTTCCTACAATCTAGAGGTTGTGCTTAGGCCACTTTAATTAAAAAATGAATTTGTATGACGGTCCCATATTTACAAATTTATGATGGAGAGGAGCAGAATTTCCAAGTTCATTTCAGGTGTTCGGATATTGCCAAGACCACTGGTAAAGGCACTATCATAGCGACATAACCAGAACGGCTTGAGACGCTTGGATTTGTCGCATTGGTGTTGGTTCTCTGCCTTGATCAACAACAGGAGGGTGCAGGATGGTATTATAGGCCAGGCTAGGCCCTTCATTGCTGTGTGTTGAGTCTGGATCTGTTGAGAACTCCGGTGCTTGTTGTGGCGTTGGTTGAGTCTCCTGATAAGCAATGGGAGGGTCGGGATGATATTATGAGCTAGCTTCGGTTCTTTATTGCTGTTTGTTGTGTTTCCTGTTTGAGTGGACATTTGAGTGTGGATCGCATGCCAATCTTTGTGGGATCGACGTTGCATGTCGGCCCGCTGAGTTGTGAGCGCTGATGTATCACTATCAGGCTGGCAAGTAAATTGAGCTGCTATGTCCTAAGAGCTGTTGTGGAACTTTCTTTATTCGATATCAAGACTCCATGTTTTTTTCTGGGCTTCTGGAAGGAGCCTTAGACAGGATTCACTGTTTGATGGTGGTATGTTGCAGTTGGGACAAAGTGATTTATGACAGGGTGGATGTACAGCTCAGATCAGCGAAGTGTATTACATGGTGGATGTAGGGTTTAGGTTTGCAACTTGCAAGGTGTGTAACATGAGAGAGTAGCAGTGTTGACAAAGATATGTAAGCATAAGGAATCAATCTAACAAGAGGATATACGCCATATTTATAGCCAGCCATATCCCTACATGACGTAGACACAAATCTCCATACAAAGAATCATATGATATAGTCGGTATCCCAGTAGAGGACCGGTGTATGTCAACAACAAAGGATAATGTCAACGGTTCTTGACGGATATCACCGCACAATAAATGGCTTCCTAATCAGGAAATCACGTGTCGCATGCCAAGCCTGGTTGAAAACCGAAGGAATAGGGAAGCTGGATGAAAGTGAAGTCTGAGCACGAGTGGAGAGTTAGAAATGGCATTCTCCTCGTATCTCTCTCATGTATCCTTTCATTTATGGGTGCTTTCCTCTCAATCCTCGTCGATGTCTCATATCGTATTGCGCAGATTCAATGTCAGCATTTAGTCTTACCTGTGCATGTGGAATGTGAATGAAGAGTATCATATATCTGACAAGCTCAACATTCCCTACTTAACACGCTCATACCAGATTCCAATCTACAATGTACTCTAGATAGAGTTCAAGTCAAAACCATACTGGCTACCTAGGTACTGATGCCGACAACGAACCAAATATGAATCATCAGGAAATTGATTCTATTAAGTTACCAAACGACAGCTGACTATCGAAGCGTGTCTGACAAACACCCAAGGACAGGGGCACCCAAAAGACCCACTCTTGATCTTAGATCGATTTTCTAGAGGGATTTTCCTACTCTGGAGACTTACACCTTCCATCTTCACACCTTGGTGAGAGTCTGCGATACTTGTCATAACAATTCTGGTAAGCCACTCCCTATCCCGCTAGTATTGTGCTTATCCTGGTCTTTTGTACTCAATCGCATTTCTGCACACCCTATTAACCCGCGTCAAACAGAGCTTTGCAGGACTTTTTTTGGCTGACTTCTGACATTCATCAGTGTGTGAAATCAAATACTTTGGCACGAAATGGCTCGCAACACCATGGGAAAAAAGACTAGTCAAAAGATGAAGCAGATCCAGGAGGCAATCGGCCTCGGGCATGACGACGTAAAGTTTCAAAAGATGCGTTTGTTGATCAAGGAACTGCTTCAAAACTCTGCACGGCAAAATATTCCTCAACACGGTAATGATAAACAGTTTCAAGCCTGGTGTGAGGAGAATATCTTCCCCGCTCTCGAAAAGGATTATCCGGACCTTTTTGAAACGCCCTTACGTGACTCTCCATCACAGAAAAAGGCCATACTCGAACTTATTAGACGTCAGAAGGGACTTCGAAAGACTCAAATTGACAGAGCAAATAATAAACAGCTGGATACTTTGAAGTCAGAGCAGAAACATCAACGAAAACAAAAGGCGCAGAAAGTGGTAGAACCAAGCGCAATGGTGGAACGGCAGAGTGAGTTGGGATTCGCAATCAACCCATCTACCGAGGAAAGAAAGAGGAGCCGCGACAATCAGTCCAAAGATACTGTGCTAGACCAGGATACTTCTTCTACTGGGGACAACGATTTTGGGTCGCTCGAAGTTATAGGGACGTATATATACGGACACAGTGAGAGGCAAGAAGAAGTATCAAAAGAACAACCAGAAGAAGAAGAAGAAGCGATGGAGAATACCGTCGATCAGGGTGAGACTACATCGGAGACGGACGTGAATACTATACGGGCGACTGTAATTCAGACAACCAGAATTCCGTTTCTTGGCCCTATACATGAACCTTCAACTAGTTACAAGGTCACCATGGTATTGATTGATGCCCTCTGGGATCCTAAAAATTCATCTAAACCAGTGGGATCACGTATCTCATATAAAGTCTGGCAGAAGACACTGGCGAGAGACTGGGGCGTGAACTTTAAGGATCTCTCGAGCTCGTGTACTATGCACTTTTTCTGGAACGAGAACTGGACGAATGTCCCATGGAGTGAAAACAGTTGGCAAGCAATGGTCGGTTTATGTTTGCAAGGTAACCGCACGCGCTTAATTCAGGTCCAAATTTGTGGCGATGGTCCAGGTGAGTTATATTACTCAACGTGAGAAGAGAATGTCCAAAATGCTGATATAAAAATTGGGACCATAGGTCTCGTTACCTCTCTTATTAAAAGTCCTCAAGTGACGTCTCACGAAACAGCTCCAGAGGAGGGATCGAGGGAACTCGATGCCATAGATCACGGCACCAGGGATGAAATGAAGGCGGTAATCACTTCTTTCAAACGAGAGCTTGGGATGCTTGACTTTAGGAATGACTACGACTTGACGCTTAAACTGCCACCATCCTGAAATTGTTAACTCTCGACTGTAGTTTACTGCAGTACCAATGTGTCAGATTCCAAGGATGTGTTCACATATGCACAGGGCTCTGCCTAGGTAGCTAGTCTGATTCGTTTTCGGTGCATTTAGTTATTTTAGCGCAGCCGCCTAATAAAAATTTACCTGGGCAGTCGATCATCCACACTTATATCTTTTGTCATGAACAGCTACTCATGTCTGTAAAAGGTGTCTGTACGCTCCTTCGCACATGGTTCAAAATGCCATTTTTGTCACTGCTGCATATCCATGGATGATGATTCTATACGCCTTCAGAATGGTTTCTGTCACAGTGGATTGACTAGGTCTATTATCCTGCATTTCATTGATGCTCATTGCCATGGAATCTGATTCCTGTTTTTTTGGGTCAATGGAACTCCAGTATGAACAAAAATTTGGCAATACATCAGAGAGTTTGATTGAGGGATATTTAGCAAGATGATACAGTCAGAGCAGCGTTTCTTGGCTATAGACACTTGTATCTTCGAGGACATGGAAATTAGGACGGGAAGAAAGAAAGGGGAGAAGAAAGTCAGAGAGGTATATCGCTTGTATATGTGTATCTTGATCTTTTTACCAGCGAATAGCTGAAGCGTTTGAGACTAGAAAACCTGTCTTCTCTAGCGAATCATTATGGTATGGAAAATACATCTTAGTTGCAATCACAAATCTGCTCTGCCAAATATCTAGCTGCTGTTTGGTTCCATACTCAACCTTGATAGCACTCAGAGAGCAATAATCGGATGATACTAGGATAGCATAAACTAATCAAAAACTGTCGTGCCAATTTGGATATACCTTCTACTCCTCCTGTTTGTGCATTCCAATCGTCGCAAAGCGCTCCCATGAGCAGTAATCCCCCAAAGCAGCGGCTATGGTACTGGATTTTCCTCCCATGTTACATCCTTCCCTTGAAAACTATTCGTTAGACTCAGAAAGCTAGACGAAAAAAGCTGCGTGATTACTAAAAGTAGATGATATAGTATATCTATTATATATCTAGGTTTTGTTATATTATAATCCCGCGTCATATTGCTGTGGTATATAAATATGTTATAATATGGTAGTAAGTAGTTTCTTGAGAAATGGGAGAAAGGAATTCTCTGCGTATTGCTTCCCTAACTGATGCCTGTATCCTGGGAGAAAGGAACTCTCGCCAGGGAGTGTTGATATCGTAAGATAATCCGGATATCCAGAAGCAGTCAAATGAGGGAATCAATCAGAAGCTCTATCTTATGGTCCTAGATTTACCCCTCATGATAGGTCATAAATAATGTTAATCCTACGTGTGAGATTCCACAAAAATCTCACCGCCAAATTGTCTATATAATCCCAGCTTTGAAACCTGAGATATGAAAACAGAGAACTCAATGCACACAATCTTGCTAGTCACTTCCTCTTTTCTTATCCTAGTAAACCACTATTCAGGATTAGCCTGGAATAAACCCAATCAACCCGACACGGAGATGGTCTTTTGAATAGCAATAGAATGGGATCTTCTTCCGTGACTATCGTGACAGCCACATGAATATCCAGCTCAAAGGCCTTATAATCTGCCGTCTGGAAGAGAGGATTTTGGAATATCGGGTGGCCAGAAAACTCCATCCGTCAGAGTACAGAGTCCTGCAAGAATACGGTTCTGAGCCTCTGTAATAGTTCTAGAAATCCGCCAGCAGCGACGTTTGGCTCTACTCTCTCGGTTGCATCTATTCTTTCTAAATGTGCTGCTTGCCACGTATCCAGGTCTGGCCACACACGATTCAATAATGCTGGCGGAGGGCAGACAGCCGCCCGAGGCAAGTAATAGTTTGATGACCAGTCAGGATCAAAGTCTGCAATACCACGCATGAAGGATCGAGGCAGAGTAGTCAAGTAACAACCAGTCATGTGGTCTGCATTCCAGCGACCGCCCTGGCGAATCTAGAGACTGGAGGTTAGCTTAAATAGATAGAATAATAGAGCCTACTTACTTGATATCCAGAGACTCCATTCAACTCAGCGAGTCTGGCCCCAGAGACCCGTCCCGCATGTGTCACCTTGGAGCTCTTGATCCCTGCTTCGCTGTATAGGCATCTGGTCCAGGGTGCTGCTGTGCTATCGCTTAGGGGTTCAGTATGGTGGTTGTCATCTCGCTTGAGCACCTTGATGTGATACCGGTCTTGACTGGTTCGGAAACAAGGGAACGACTCTCCAGAACAGTGCTATCTCCAGAAGAAATGGGTTGCTAGAGAACCAATAAGACAGGACCGGTAGTCTGGATGCCGTAGAGCCGCCCCATACTCAAGCCAGCCATGTTGGTTTATTTTACCCTGATCCATCACAGTAACAAGGCACCAGCCTTTGCCATTTGATCCTTCATTAGGTATAGGTATTGAGAATAGATCTGGTATCTCTATAGGCAGCCGATTGCTTAATCTTAGCAGTATAGAGTTGCCAAAAAGAAAGCACAGCTGTGTATGAAACTGTTGCTCAACCTGATTCTGCCCTAGGCACTGGGCCCAGACCTTTCTTGTAAGATCAGGAGTCTGAGAGGCAACGTACCCATCTCGTATCGTAGCCAGCCCACGGTCTGTGAACCCATCACGTCGGCGTTGGTGCTAGCCTTGGGCAATCGATGTCTTCGGAGTATTCATAGCTACCCTCCGTGGTCACGCTGCATTATGGAGACCTAATGAGGTCTGATAGGCCCAGAGCTCATTAATAGCAGAGCAATAGCTTCGTACAGTATTGTACATCGGGACGGGTTCGGAGCAAGTCTCGTCATTGTCGCTTTCAACCAGCAGCTCTTCAAACGCCGCGGAGGGAACACTATTCTTCTCTCTCTTTCGCTTGGGGGGAGGCCCTTCTGACAGCAGTTCTGCTGCTGCTGCCGTCCTCTTGCGCTTCCTCTCTGCCTTGAGACTCTGTCCGCGGCGTGGAGGGCGGCTGGCAACTTTTTCTTTAATAAAGAGGAGGAGCTTCCCTTCGTCAACATAGTCTCCTGGAAGATATCTGCCCCCTTCCATGAAGCCCATCTTTTTGCACCAAGCCTAGGACTTCAGAGTTAGCGCTTGGAGTAAAAAGCGAGGAGAAACCTAATAACTACCTTCCACTCCTTCTGCTTTGGCTCATAGTTTCTCGTTATATTCTTAGGCCGTGAACTCTATGATACTCAAGGACCTCATCAAGAGCCTTTTATATAGCGATGTCTTCCGGTCGGAGAGGCTCGACCTCGGTGGTCGCGATGTCAGAAGCCTGTATCTGTAGAGGGGGAGGGCTCGCGTGTTGCCTCAGGGCTTGCGCTTGACGTCTCAAGAGCATTTGATAATGTCAATCATACAAGGCTTATACATGACTTACGGAAGGGCCAGGTGCCAGAGGATATCATTGGCTGGATTATAAGCTTTTTAAGTAGCCGCCGTATATCGATTACACTTCTTGAGGGCAATATGGGTGAATTTGACGTCAATACGGGTATCCCACAGGGGTCCCCCCTGTCGCCAATCCTGTTCTTATTCTTCAACGCGGATCTCATCGAGCAGATAAGTGCTGAGTGCCCAGAAGTGTTCATGATAGGCTATATCGACGACATCTTTACTATGGCGTTTGGGAATTCTGCAGCAGCCAATTGTCGTACCCTCACCAAAGCACACCAGGTGGCAGAGCGCTGGGAGAGGACTCACGCTTCAAAGTTCGCGGCAGCCAAATATCAACTAGCCCACTTTTGGCGGAAGTACCAATCAGTGCCAATGCCACAGGGTAGGCTGGATGTGCCTCTCATAATCAAGGGAGTGGAAATCAAGCCTGTGGACTCGATCAAATATCTCTGGGTCTATCTGGATACCCACCTCACCGGGGAAGTGCACGTACAGGAGATGAGAAAGAAGGCTGCAAAACTGGTGGCGGGATTAAGCTCAATCGCAGGATCGACATGGGGAACGCCCCTGGTTCATCTATGGAAAATATACACGGCTGTTCTCCAGCCACAGATCATGTACGCGTGCTTCACGTGGTACATACGAGGTGGAAGAGGCTTCACTGGTGCGCAACGGGCTGCAGAGCAAGCTATCGGATTGATCCAGGATCAGGCTCTTCACCGGATATCTGGCGCTTTTAAACGTACGTCACGACAGGCCCTAGAGGTCTGCATCCATGTGTCACCTGCAGAGCTCACGCTCGCAAAGCTGGCTGAGGAGGCATGCCTGCGGATCATGACCTCACTGCTTCGATCTACACTTTACCATGTACGTGGCCAAGCCCACCGTAACGACCCATACACGTCGCCACTTCATCGACTGGAAACAGCTATCAACCGCAAACTTGGACGCGATACTACTCAACGTATTGAGACGATCTACCCCTTTGTAGTGCCACCATGGTGGGAGCCACCAGAAGCAAGGATTGACAACACCCGTGAGGAGGCTATCAAGGCTATTGAGGCAACCTCAAGAACAGATACAACAGTGCAGTTCTTTACCGACGGAAGTGGCTTTGATGATGGGATTGGGGCAGCGGTCTACTCATCAATAGGACAGGCTTACAAGCCAGTAGGCTCATCTGACACACACACACTGTTTACGCAGGGGAGCTGGAGGGAATCGACGCGGCACTGGAAATCCTACTCCGAAGCCAGCCACGCAATGACAACCTACACGAAGCCACGATCTACACAGATAATCAAGCCGCGATACGTGCCACGTGCCAGTCAGAGAGGTCTTCCGGGCAGTATATCCTTCGACGGATTGTACGACACCTGGGCCTCCTACGCAACAACCGATCCCGATGGCGCGTACGACTACAGTGGGTGCCAGGCCACGAAGGGGTCCCAGGCAACGAGAAAGCAGACCAACTTGCAAAGTTGGCTGCAGTTGAGGCGACACAGCGTACACGGGAGAACGCCCGGATAGCCAGGATCAATACACCCAACCAGACTACACCACACGCCGCACGAATGTCATATATTCCAAATCAGTCAACTATCCTTGTTGCAGTGTGTCGCCAGAGGCTACATGCAGGCCTTGCAAAGTGGTGGAAGGACCAGTGGGAGCATGCCAAGCATGGACGGCATCGCTATCGGATAATCAAAGAGCCAACAAAGAGGTTGTTGCAGCTGCACGAGGGATTACGACGGGTTTGGAGTTCGGTGTTGATCCAACTACAAACAGGTAAATCAGCGCTACGCAGCTTCCTAGCGAGCGTACGGATCGAGGACTCACCTCAATGCCAATGTGGCCTTGGAGATCAGGATACGGCCCACGTCCTCGTACGGTGCCCTATCTATATGAACCTGCGTATGGAGACTCTCTGAAAGAAGCACGCGAAACAGATTATCGGAAGCTCCTCAGCGAACCTCAGTGGGTTCGGCAGAGCATCGAATTCGTGATACGGACTGGTCTATTGACGCAATTCCGTCACGCAATACCCTAATACCACGCGCTCACAGTGTGTGTGCGACACTATCTCGACGAAGCGTAACCATGCTGATCCGGCTCGTACGGATCAACCATTTGACACGTTTGGAATGGAACCGGGCACCAAAGCATATCACGTCACTCCGCACCTAGATCCTTCACTCTTTCTGTATATTCCCTACTGTTGTTAGTGTTCTTCGGATCTGGATACGGATACGCGTCGAGACTCTCGCGTGATGGTGGCTGAGCCAGCGCCAAACCAGAAGCCTTGGCACGTCGACGTTGATTTATGCTTTTGTATGGTAGTACGCCCGCTGCCCAATTAGAAGGCGCCGCCGGCCACTAGGCTTAGATGCGTGTATGAATCAATCAATTAATCAATGTATCTATAGAGGAGTCGTCCTTGGAAGGAGGCTCAAGAGCCGGTCTATAGCGTGATCAACCCTGGCAATCAGGCCAGCGACGATGCGCGATAGCGCGTCTACTTCTGTGACTTCACGCTGCATTCGGTCAGCCAGAATTGATGCAATGGTATATTGGCAGAGTTGGTAGTGGGTAAAAAAAGGGTGGTGATACAGCCACACCCCAGTTGGATCCATACACACCCCCTTATGTTCGAGCCACACCCCGTTGGCTCGATCAGGCCACACCCCCCCTAAAAGCGGTTTAAAGCAATGATCATGTGACTCAAAACGCGCCCTCGACCCTCGCGGGGTTCTGACTTTTGAGATGGAGAATGGACTAGTGTCAGGGCTTAGGGCTTAGGGTCAGGGTATATAGATAAGGATTCCAGCAAAAGGCACATTATTGAGTAAAGCCAGTCATTGTCTGCTTTGCTCTTTGATTTGTTATATTCCTTTTGAAATTTCTCAATATGAAACTTTGTTGGAAATTTCCATTGTTTCTATGCAGAATTTGTCCTTCAGTTCAGTCTTATGAGGACTATGGTGATCCTGCTTTTCTTTTCTTCTCCATAGGTCGTCTAACTCGTCTTGTTAGAGTGAATTAAACTTTCACCCAGTTTACTTCTGATTCCCTGTCTTTGAGTCGTACCTATTACAGAGCTGGAATGGAGAGATAGAGAGCTGGGAAATGACAAAATGTATGTGTCAATTTAGCTGGCGTGACTCATCACGGCAACCCTATTGTGCTGTTACACTACTATATTCGCTAGCAATCCTGATTCTTGTATACCAATTTCTAGCAGCTTAGAATTAGGACCTATTGACAGGAATAGCCTCACGGAATTCCCTAGTAACATGCGATTACCCGTTTGGGACAGCGGTGCCGTATTGGGACTAGCTTAAGCGCACATAATAGAAGTGGCCTCATTCTTCTCTTCTGCTACTGAGTAGAGACATCCAGCTATATTAATATAGCTATTCACCATGATATCGCGTCTTGTCAATTACGAAAGCTCAGAGGATGGCGTTAAGCCATTACCTAAGCTATCACCTCCCGAAGAGCCTTGTAAACTATATACTCGAATCCCTGCTCCTTCAACTGATTAGACCTTCGAGACCTAGGATGCTGCTATGAAATTCCTTAATAGCTTCACCAAGACTTATGGATATGTGTTGGTCACAAAGAGATCCAAAACGCCAAAAGAAGGTAGCCCTATTCACCGAGTTTATCTTTAGTGCAGCCGCGGAGGAGTATATTGTGAGCGTACCAATGAAAAGACACGTGTCAGAGAGACAAGCACACAGTGTATAGGATGCCCATTTAGACTTGTCTTGCGCCATGACAAGCACGCAGATTGCTGGCGTCTTGATCTTACAGATCCGAGGCATAATCACCATTCAGCAACTAGATCAACACTTGCTTCGTTACGCCATGAAGAGATAGAATCTAAGGAGACTCAAATTAAGTCTTATTTGGATTCGAAAATGTCAACGAATCAAATCTTATCAACCCTCTATAAAGATAATCCAGAATCGATTATCAAGCCAAGAGATATCTACAATAAGAAAAGGAAACTGCGAGATGATTTCCTTGATGGCAAGACACCAGTCCAGGCCCTTATTAGTGTTGTTCCAGATAATGGTGATTGGATAATCAACTATGGAACAAGTGATATAAATACACTACTTGCTGTATTCTATATGCATAAAACTTCACTCAAGATACTCCACCAAAATCCTAATGTTCTATTCATGGATTGTACCTACAAAACAAACCGATATAAGATGCCGCTCTTGGATATCGTGGGTTGTACAGCATGCAATAAGACGTTTTATGCAGGATTTAGCTTTATATCAGATGAAAAGGAAGAGAGCTACAAGTTCATCTTGGAATGCTTAGCTGAGGTCTATGCTCAAGCAAATCTCCCGTTGCCAAACTGTATCCTGACTGATAAAGATATGGCCTTAATGAATGCAATCCCCACTGTTTTTCCAATGGCGGACAATATCATCTGTCTTTGGCATATTGAAAAGAATATTCTTACATATGTCCGTCTTATTCTTACGAATGAAGTGCCTCATACAATCTATTCTGGAGATCCAGCTGCTGCAAAGAAGGATGTCACACAGTACAAGACTCATATTGAGTCAAAGTGGAGGAACTTTTTCGGGTCATTCAACAAGATTGTGTACGTGAAGACTGAGGAGGAGAAGGACGAAGCGGTGAATGCCTTTAAAGCTAAATACAGCAGTGATATCTGGCAGGAAGTCATGGACTACATTAATTCAGAGTGGATTAATGATAACATCACTCAACAATTCCTTCATTGCCATCTCTCAGACGTCAAGCATTTTGGCCAGCTAACCACATCCTGAAATGAATCAGCCCACTAGACACTAAAACGTGACCTTCAAGTCTCTACAAATGATCTCCTGGAGACATTTAAATCATTTAACCGTACTGTGACCCGTCAACATGTTATAATTAAGCAGACTCACAAGGATGATAAGGTACAGTATCAATTTCGCTTCCGTCAAAGTCTCTTTCGCATTATACGCGGTAGAGTATCAAGTTTTGCGCTTGGGAAGGTTCTTAATATGAAGAATGACTTTCTTGGCCCGACAAAGAAGCCATTTAACCCAGAGTGTTCTGGAATCACGAAACGGACCATTGGTATTCCTTGCATTCATATAATTAAGCACTGTATCGATAGTGAGGAGCCACTACAGCTATATCATTTCCACCAGCACTGGCGGTTATACTTTTCCGAAGAGTTACCTCCAATTGATCCCCGTACAATAGTGCTTAACCTGGCGGTGGTCCAAGGTCGTGGTCGCCCCAGAGACTCAATCAACCATCCAACAGCCTCTCAGGCTATATCAACACAGGATTCTTCAACACGGAGAGAGCTATCAGCATTCGAGCATGTCATTGCGCAGGGGAATCTTAATACTGGAAGTCGAGGCCGCAGGGGCAGGGATCGTGGGGGACGAGGAGGATATTCAAGTCAAGCTAGGGCAGAGAGCATTGTGGCCAACAGTCGGACTGCTAGTAGAGGAATGGTCTCGCAGGATGCAACCGCAACAGCTTCGCAAATTGCCTCAGAGGGTCCAGTCAGACGGAGCCAGTGATGTGGACGTGGCCAGCCAGCGCAGTGGCTTGGCGATGAGAACGAATTGCTAGGATATTAGGGCTTAGAGATATGCTAAGCAACGGCTCTGGCTCGGTGGAACAGTGTATTATTAGAATCATTAAAATAGCAGTAGGGGATAAATAATGAATCAAAATAGAATTTACTGGGACGGTCTAATCAGGGTTGCTCTAAACCGCTTTTAGGGGGGGTGTGGCCTGATCGAGCCAACGGGGTGTGGCTCGAACATAAGGGGGTGTGTATGGATCCAACTGGGGTGTGGCTGTATCACCACCCTAAAAAAAAGGAGCTTGATTCCCATACCTACGCGTAATTACTGAAGGCGGACGCGTTCTGAGGATCTCATAAATCACTTTGAAATGGGTGACTGGGCGATAACTACATACAAAATAATCCCAGCAATTGAGGGCTCTATCATAGCGGAACTCGAGCGGTATTTTTTTGCGGGATTCGCGGGCGTATTTGAGAGGCCCTATTATCGGCTGGCGCAACACTGACCTCATACACTAGAAGGTTCTGTGGTTGCGATGCAGAAGAAATCTACTTGGTTAATTGTCGACCGGATCCCGTCGGGATCTTTGAATTGCGTCCCTGCGTGTCTTAAAATCCTAACCCTAACTCACGTACGTTCCACGTATATATCCAGCTAGACACCCCCGACTCCCCTGTCTTTCTTTGGAGTCAGTCGTAATATTAGGAATAACTTCAATATTACCAGGCTCACCCTAGTAGGGCTGTCGGACTGCCCTTGCCGCAATCACGTGCTTCGTGATCCAGGACCCGGCTAAACCGACATTTTCCTTTGCTGTGACAGGCTCCGCAGACTTCTTCTTATCTTTATCGACCTGTTCAATATCATTTAGAGGCTGTATGGCGGCTTGTTTTGTGGCCTTCTCCTCTTCTTTCTGACGTCTTTTCCCTCTGCCTCCTGCATCTACACACTCCTATAATCTATTAAAACCCCTTATTCTCTTCCGTTCCTCAATCAACCGTTGTTTTTCTTCCTTCTCCTGCTGCTGACGTATCTTATCCTCCTCTTTAGCTTCTTTAGCAAGCCGTGCAGCCTCTTCATTCTCAGATTGAAGGTTGCGTGCTTGTTGAATCTTCTTAGGGCTATAGAAGATTTCATTACCATCTTCTGGTGTTTGAAGACGAAGCTGTAAAGGCTTTCCACGCTGCCCCTCCTTCTGCTCATTCCGGAGAGCATTTTCCAGGCCTGTGTAGCATGTTTTGACAAGGATATTCTCTGTGGAAAGACGCATTATCGTCTCATGCAGTTTCCGGACTTTTACGTCATAAACCATTGGAAACAACTTGCTCCAGAAGCTTCTCAATGTGACTCCAGTCTTTTGCCTTCAAGATAGATTGCGTTGACTCACTAGAAGAAGGTCTTTCTTCTTGTTCCCTGTTTCCTGGTGAAGCGTGCTAAATTAACATCCGGATCCCAAGGATTTAGACCAACAGATTTCCACGCGCTGTTGATATTTTTGACTGAAACAGCCCTAATCCAGCTTGGCCAAAATAGCGAGAAAAATCCCGCTTTGTAATATGGTTTAATCCTTGACATCATGCATAAATTGTTCCAATTTGTCTCTGTATGCTCGAGAAAGAGGGCCGAAAAGACTGACATCAAGAGATTGCAAACTATGCGTTGAATGAGGTGGATAAATAGCCAGGAGGGTCTTGTTGACATCACAAAAGTTTATAAACTTCATACTGACGTGGGAGCCATGGCCATCAAGAATTAGAAGTCGCCAACGCCCTTGCTCCTTCTCTTTTTTCTTTTTCAGGATCGAATAGAGTTATAAGCCACGCGTAGCCAAGCTCATCTTTTGTCCATCCACTAGGCGACGATGGAAAAAGGTAGTGATGGTCATCAGGCTTAAAATCCTGAAGCCACGTATCTTGCATATCTCGAGACACGGCCTGGTAAATCAAACCAGGTGAAAGAGCTGTCTCATCTGCACAAATACAGGCAATTGTAGTAATCCACTCTCTATTTCCATCTTGAATTCGTTGCTGTGGTTCTCCCTTCTGATACCAGCGTTGTGAAAAGATTCTTTGGCCTTTTGATAGTGCTCCAATGAGAAAAGCCTTCTCATTCATATTGTACATATTTCTAGGTTCAATCTCATACTCCTCAATTTTTTTTCGATCATAAGCTTGGAGTATAGTGCGTACTTATAAGTAGAATTAGCCCCTTTGCGTGAAGCGTCAATTCCAGTTATATAGGAATACATAAGCACATCATCAAGTCTTGAGATAAAGCGGTGCGGTCATCAGGCTTATTTCCAGTAATTTCTTTTGCAAAATTTCGCACCATTGATTGAGATGGTGGTAATCCACGCTCAGCGTGAGATATTGATCCGTTTATCATCTCTTTTGACTACTGGTTGTTGAGAATTCGTTGCTTTTCATACTGGCTTTGACGAGAGCCCTGTACATCTCGGTAACGTTTGACGTTATGACAACGTCGTCCGGCCAACACCATGCTTTTCCGCTATTTAGTATAATTAATCTTTCTCCTGCTCTCAAGGATTCTATTTCTACAAGATCTGCTTCAATTAACTCCATACTGATGGTATTGAGGTCTATCTAAATCTATCGAAAAAGTCGGTGTATAGATGACACCGTCCGTCAGGTGACTTGGAACGGTACCTGGGTGCGCCGTTTACCCGTGAAACACGTTAATAACTGCAGTATGGATCCTATTACAATGATGAGAGGAAGCCTTCGGTGAGCGAATTGTCCACAATTGTGCGACGATCTATTCGGGCCGAGAGCGTTGATCCAATACAGACATACCACTTCGATCATCCTATATGCTCGATGCTGTTTATATAGCCTACTAGTTAACAGGAGAATGCACTGTGGAGAGAGCGCAAATTTATTGTTATATTAAGTAGAGATATATACAATAACATGTCGTACAAAGACAACAACCCCCTCCCTTCCCTAAAGTCCAACAACGTTGTTATTTCGATAGCAGCATTCGAGACCGGATGGATGAAAATCGATGCTTCCCTGGCAATCGCCGGTCTGAAAGGTGAATTCAACGCGACGTCGTGGCGATTCTTCATGCAACATGCTCCATCAAATACCAAGTTTTGGTTTGATCTTGGAGTAGCTCATGTGAGATCTATGCCTAATTCCCCAGTACTGATAATGAGTCGGTTATGCAAGCTAATTCTACTTTCATAGGATCTCTCACTATATCCTCCCCAAATCCAGCGCGTCCAGCATAAAGTCTTTTTCACTACCCCGGCCAAACGTGATCCAGCTCAAGATGTCATTTCAGTAGGGGTTGACCCAAAGGATGTGAAATACATATTTGTTAGGCATGATGGAAACTACAACGGCATTGTTATCTCAATGTTCTTTAGTTCTCAGCTAATATATGCCTAATCATGCGCACTGGGATCATATATTTCCAGCATCCGACTTTTTCCCCAATGCAAAAGTCCTCTGTCACGAAGATACCTTGAAATGGACATCCACAACATGGCCAACTGATCCCGAAGGCGGTTTTGACGGACGCATATGGAACAAGGAAGAATTAGTGCTGCCTATTGATGGCATTCCCTCCCCGGCTACTGCACCAGAAAAGTGGCAGACACTGGGTCCATTCAAGAACGCCCATGACTTTTTCGGTGACGGTAGCTTCTGGCTGATTGATGCTCCTGGACATTGTCTTGGAAACATGGCTGCTCTAGCTCGCATAAAACGCAAAGACGGGGTGATCAAATGGGCATTCTTGGGAGGTGACTATTTTCATACACCAATGTTCATCAGTTATCCCGATGCTCCTTTTGGCAAGGGGGTCAAGGTAACCTCTACCGATTCTTTCCATGAGGACGAAGAACAGGCTAGGGAAATTATCAGACAAGCAGCAGAGTTGAAGAGAGGGGAAGGTGAAAATGCATTAATATGGCTTGCGCACACTGATGTTCTGGAGGATGCATGGAACTTTTGACAAATCTTTGGGCAAGTAGCTTTTATCCTGATTAGGGCTAGGGCTAGGTCTAGGGCTAAAATGTGTTGATGAGTTGTGATCTTAACATTTCACACACCCACGAGGGTGTGAACCAAATGACTGGCAGATATTTGTAGTCTTATACCAAATCATTTCTACTATAGTAATACTCGACTGTTTTCAGGCTGATAACACACTTTTATTGATGACCTCACGCAGTCAAGATAGAAAATGTGTATAGTTTGGCCGCAACGGGTCACGTGTCGCTAAGGTCTTACGCGTACTATGTAAACCGTTAGACCGTAGCGCCAGAGAGGGCCCCGTCCGTGCTCCCTCGCGGGGAGGCAAGTGTCTTTGTATTGTAATGGCACTATGAATCTATGTGGAATCTGCTGCGAACTCTAACTCTAAGTTAAACTCTAAATGGATTTCGCGTTTATGAAACCCCTTTTTCCGTTGTGAATTACAACTCGCTACATTTACACTATATATTTATATCCTACACCTTTTTAACTCTATTACACCACATCAATGTTACAGAGCTGGGTCAATAGGGTAAAACGCATGGCATAGAAAACTAACAAGACGTGAGCTGAAGAGAAGAAACTAATCTACAAGGGAGCAAGCCCATATTTATGTCTACGCAGGGCCTACTCCAGGGCATGCTTCCTGACGGAGCATGCCTGCTAAATTCGTACAAAGATCTTAAACAAAGGGATACAAGAAAACCACCAACAAAGCCTTTAGTGAAGCTATTACCAAGATGGGAAACTTATAGAACAAAGATCCTCAGAGGTGTCCTTGGTGTCGTAAACCCTCACCGCCTTTGCCTGCTTGGCGGTGCCGCTGCCTAAGGCAGACCTCTGAGTCAGATCCGTGACAATCAACAAACAATATTGAATATTCTAATCAACCTTACATAGTACACCAGCGGAACCAGCGAAACTAGTGGAATCCACTACTGGCTGTTGGAACGCAATACGCTATCCCTAATTGGGAATCCATCATAATACTAACATGAAGAAATTTCGAGAACTAGATTCACATACTGACGAGATATAGACATCCAATCAGCTTTATATGCCTATGTCTAGAAGGTTCGACTGGACGTCATCTCATGATCTAGTTTGTACAGGACCTCACATATAAAAGAGGTCAACATTCCTGACAAGTTTTGTATTAGGGAGTGTGCATCAATACATAGAAATTCTCAACTCCAAGTTCTTATTATTTGCCTATATTCCGTATCCATCCTAGCGTAACCGAGCTCCAACACTAGCTCTGGAACACGTGACCTTGAAAACCCTACTTCATACGTGATAATCAAATGAGATAACTCTCTCTCTCTCTTATCAACTCGCTCGATTCTGGCCACGCCTTGCTCTCTCTTCTATGTTATTAATCCTATAATGTTTCTTCTCATCTATAACCATAATTTTATTTCTATTGGTTTTGCTACGGTCTGTGACGGCTTAGCCCAGGCTTCCATGGGCTTGGCGCTGCACGTCCCTTATTGACTACATATGTTAAACATATACCGTAATAGATGGTAATGAGTGGTAACTTTAGTATTTTATTAGTTGGTCCAAGCGTCGTAACATCTATTAATCCCAAAATAGCATTTTAAATTACACTAGCGCTAACAAGATATCATCCACCCCCCGGGAAGATACTGTCAGATAACCGGGATATCCGGCGATGTAGAAGATAGGTTATTTGATCAGGTCATCCAGTCACCTCAAGCTACCTACACTTCAGCAAATAAGGAGTCGTCTTCTTATCAGGGCTCAATATAGCCCTCAAAGTTTACCCCTCATGATAGCTCACCAAAGACCCCGCCAAAAGTGTCTATAAAGGACCCGGCATTGAACCTGATGTATTAGACAGGGACAGAGAGACCTCAAAAAATATATACAATCTTGCTAGTCACTTCTTTTCTTTGATCCTAGTAAAACACTCTTCAGGATTGGCCTGGAATAAACCGACTAATCCGACAGATATCACGCTTAGAAATAACCCGGTCAAGACCAACTCTCCCGGCTTGGTGTTGCTTAGCCGACACCATCCGAAAGTCTCGACATGTATCCGTATCCCAGTTTTGGAGAACAATAACAACAGCAGATAAACGAATAAATAAAACGTTGAAATAACAAGGGAAATGTAGGAAATACACAACGAGTGATCAATCTAGGTTCAGAGTGACATGATGCGCTTTGCCCGTTTCTGTGTCAGATGCGTCGAGTAGCCGATTCGTACGAGTCGAGCCGACACCGTTGCTCTTCATCGAGATGATGTCGCACTCACTGCGAGCGCGTAGTTGGGGGATCACGTGGCGAAACTGCGTCAATAGACCAGTTCGCAACACAAACTCAATGCTCTGTCAAACCCACCGAGGCTCACTAAGGAGATTCCGGTAGTCTGTTTCGCGTGCTTCTTGCCGGAGGGTCTCCGTACGTAAGTTCGCGTAGATAGGGCACCGTACGAGGACGTGAGCCGTATCCTGATTTCCAAGACCACATTGATATTGAGGCGAGTCTTCGATTCGTACGCTTGCTAGGAAGCTACGTAGCGCTGATTTACCTGTTTGTGGTTGAATCAACGCTGAACTCCAAACCTGTCGTAGGCCATCATGTAGCTGCAACACCTTCTTCGTTGGCGCTTTGACTATGCACTAGAGATGCCGTCCATGCTCGGTGTGATCCCATTAGTCTTTCCACCGGTTCACGAAGCCCTCCCGTAGTCTTTGGTGGCACACAGCAACGAGGATAGTTGACTGATTTGGGACGTATGAGATCCGTGCGGCGTGTGGCATGGCCTGGTTGGGTGCATTGATCCGGGCTATGCGAGTAATCTCTCGTGTGCGCCATGTCGCCTCGACTGCGGCACGCTTCGCAAGCTGGTCTGCTTTCTCGTTGCCTGGGACCCCTTCATGCTCTAGCACCCACTGTAGTCGTAATGCCAATGAGGTCGGTTGTTATGCAGGAGGCCTAGGTGTCGTACTATCCGTCGGAGGATATACTGCCCTGAAGACCTCCCTGGCTGGTGTATGGCGCGTATCGCAGCTTGGTTATCCGTATAGATCGTGGCTTCACGTGTATCTTCGTTGTGTGGTGGGTTTTGGAGTGCCGTGTCAATCCCCTTTAGTTCCCCTGCATAAACTGTATGTGTCTCAGATGAGCCCACTAGCTTGTAGGCCTGCCCCATTGTTGGTGAATAGACTGCTGCTCCAATCCCATTGTCGAAACCACTTCCGTTGGTAAAAGCCTGTATTGTTGTATCTACAATTAAGGATGTCTCGATGGCCTTATAGCCTCCTTGCGGGTGTCATCAATCCTCATCTCTGGTGAATCTATAAAGGGATGGATTGTCTCGATATGCTGGCAGGTGCCACGTCCGAGTTTACAGTTGATAGCCGTTTCCAGCCGATGGAGCGGCGACGTATACGGGCCGTTACGGTGGGCTTGGCCACGTACGCTGTGGAGTGTAGGTCGTAGTGGTGAGGTCATGATTTGCAGACAAGCTTCCTCAGCTACTCTCGCGAGAGTAATCTCTGCAGGTGGCACATGGAGGCAGAGCTTTGAGGCTTGTCGTAACGTACGCTTGAAAGCACCAGATATCCGGTATAGAGCCTGATACGGGATTGATTGGACAGCTTGCTCCGCGACCCGCTGCGCACCAACGAAGCCTCTTCCACCGCATACGTACCACGTGGAGCACGCGTACATAATCTGTGGTTGTAGAACAGCTGTATACATCTTCCGTAAATAAACCAGAGGCGTTCCCCATGTCGATCCTGCGATTGAACTTAATCCTGCCACCAATTTAGCAGCCTTCTTCCTCATCTGCCGTACGTGTGCTCCCCCAGTGAGATGGGCGTCGAGCTGGACATGGAGATATTCGATTGAATCCCAAGGGTTGATTTCTACTACCTTGATTGTAAGAGGCACATCCAATCTACCCTTTGGCTTCGGCACCAGCTGGTGCTTCCGCCAAAAGTGGGTAAGATGATATTTGGCAGTTGCAAACTTGAAAGCATGGGTCCTCTCCCCACGCTCTACAACCTAATGCGCTTGATTAAGTATACGGCAGTTGGCTGCGGCAGAGGCCCCGTGAGCCATGGATAAAGATATCGTCAATATAGCCAATCACGGCCACTTCTGGACACTCGGCAAGTATCTTCTCAATAATTTATGCATTGAAGAATAAGAATAGGACTGGTGAGAATGGGGATCCTTGCCGGATGCCTGTATTAACTAAGAATTTGCTTATATTGCCCTCTAGAAGCGTAATTGATGTGCGGCGGTTGCTTGAAAAGCTCTCAATCCAGCCAATTACGTCCTTTGGCACCCGGCGCTTTCGTAGGTCGTGTAACAGCCCTATATGATTGACATTATCGAAGGCTCCAGATACGTCGAGTGTAAGCCCTGAGGCTACTCGGGAGCCTTCCTCCATGCGCTATGGGTCTCTTCTAGTAGGGGATAAATCGCCAGCTCGCATGAGCAGCCGCGACGTCCCCCGATGTGTTGCTTCGGTAATAATCCGTATGGTTCCACGAGATAACTAAGGCGTCTCGCTAGTACTAATTCCAATGCTTTCCCAATTGTGCTCAATAGTGCGATTGGACGATAAGCCTTCGGGTCGGAGTAGTCAGGCTTGTCAGGCTTGCGAAGGATAACTGTTGTGGACCTTCGGAAGTGGTCAGGACAGTATTGTTGACAGAGGCATGCGTTAAAGAGGTTGACGAGATAGCTCTCCACAGTAGGAGGTAGCCGTTGTAGAGCTAGATTTGGTATTCCATCTGGTCTTGGCGCTTTATTGGGCTTCATGTTGTTTACCGTGGTGCGAACTTCGTCGAGTGTGATTGGTGGCATCTCGTATGGTTTAGGATATCTGTATTGTGGCCCGATATCCGATAGATCTATCTCCAGAGGCTCTGGGTGGAGCACCTCTCGGAATAGAGCTGCCTTCTCATTCGGGGCCGTGTAGTTCGTGTCGTTGTAGTGTAACGTCGGGGTAAATGCGGTGCGTGGTATGCCTCGGTTGCGAACCCAGCGAGTAATCCTTAAAAAGCCGTCTATTGACTCTGTTGCTTCCTCGATTCTTTGACGGTGTAGATCGCGTGCCAGTTGATTCGTGCGTCTCTTCATCTCTTTCCTAGCCTCTGCGTACTCCTCCTATGCCTGATCTGCATTCGTCCGACATGCATGCCGCCGACACCTAGAGACGTGGTGTTTAAGCTTTGCTATCTCTGGGGTACAGCCAGCGCATGAGTAGATAGTGGCCTGCTTAGTAGGCGTTGCTTGCTCCGCTGTCTGATTGATTGCATTAACCAGGTATTGAACTGCGTTGTCGATTGAATTCAGGAGACGAAGCAGATGAAGATCAGCCACTTACGCAATCTGTAGCTCCGGAGCGAGAGCGTCGAGCCAAATTACCTCAGCTTTGGTACGAATATTTGCAACCACCGGCAGTGTATACGGCGAGCTCTTATGGAACGCTTCGAAGAGCCTCTGGAGCATTGGTCTTCTGTTAATCCCCAGCGTTACTGTACTTATCGCAACTCTATATTCCGCCTCGATGACTACATGGATAGTACTAAGTATTATAATTATAAAGAGCGTGGTTCTCGTGCAAATAAGATAACACAAAGCTATTATGGCTGACACCAAGAAATGGGCTACCACGCAAGTAGCTAATATCCCACACAGGTTTATGTTTATACCAACTGTCGATCTCTTTCTTGCAGAATCGCTTTACGAACTAATTGCACAATCGACCGACCTCCTTTGCACACCGGAGACGTTGAAGTCTAGTATCGGTTCCTGGTGTTACTGGGAAAGCAATGGGGAGCTATTACATAAAATGCTGAAGCAGAGCTCCTCTGAACACCGCTCAGCCATGAAATTTACTTCATCCCAAACAACTACTCAATCTGGCATGCTGCCGCCACAGAACTTAAGCCAGTACAATTCACAATATACTACACAATGCGAGACTGATTCATCCCTTCTCACCATGTTATCTCCCTCAACACCAAGTCAGAGCAATTCTCAACTAATTTCCTATGCTACACCATCTCTGTCCTCGATATCACCCACACCTTGATCGGTGATGAATCGATCCAACGTAAAAATCGGAGTGTGAGCTGGCTCATCAGGCGCTGGGTCTGCCACTTGATTTTGGTTAAATAAACCCACTTTCTTCCTAATCAGAGTGCCAAAATCTGCAGCGAACAAATCCCTGGGGATAAAATCTGCATCACGACCGCCTTGCTTTTGCTGCAGCGATTGCAGTTCGTGTAATCTAGTGTCCAGTCCGAATATGTCTAAAGTTACCTCCTTCGTGGTGTGCTTAGAGCGCACAAATCGGCTGGAGAGATGGTCGATTTAACTCTGCAACTCAATACAGTAACTGACTGTCAATGCAGTTCACCGGAATAAAAGCTCAAGGCTCTGCGTCGAGGCCCGTCGACTGACCATAATCCGCTTCAATTCCAGATTCACGAACTCGTTCAATCGATCGATTTCATACCAACTATCATAGCCCCTCGGATATTTACGAGACTGTTGACAAGAATCGCGTTTTGAAGTTCGATTGATGCGGCTTCAGTTCCAGTAAGCCAGGTCATGTATAAGGATAAGATGCAGTATTTGATCTTATTCCCTTCAAGAAAAGAAGAGCAAATCGGGGGTAAAAGTCTCCGCATATGACCGTTATCACCATATGGAATAGCCTCTATGAAGGTATAGTAAGTTTCCATATACTAGATAAATCGTTTATGACCATCAAATATATGGTCAATTGTATCGTAATTACCATCAATGCGGTGGCGTCGGCATCTATAGATTTGGCTTCATGCTCGGCAGTATCCTTCTTTACACTATCTTTCTTCTTCGTAGCATTCGTCTTATTTGATATCTCAGATGATGAGAATATTGATTCACAAACGATAGAGATGTATCGAAGCAGTGTTGGCAGATCAAGTTTCTCAATAATGATATTGACCTGGGCTCAGTTTTGTAGATTAAGAGCTTTGCCGTCTGCCTTAATAACTGTATATAATCGCGCTAGAACGCGTGCGCTAACAGATTGCATGACAAGCTGTTCCTGATAATGAAAAGGATCGCGATGCCCCTGTTTTATTCCCATCAGAATTGCATTATGAATGAGTGCGCACTCACTATCGATATTGTGTTCGTCAGAGATACTCTGATTATCATATTAATGAAGTTCGTACGTTAGTGGAAGGGACCGGGACAGGGAGTATCCATCGATAGCTACCATATATATCCCTAGACCGCCGACTTTCCTTCTTAATACTATCGACAAGACCACATGTTTTCTGATCTCAATACACCAACTGGATAATATCCCTATAAATGATGATTTATATCCAATCCGAACTGCGCCTTGAAGATCTGATTGATAACTTGATAGGTACCTTCAATAGCGCCCTCACTCTCCAGAGGACCAAGACCGTAGTGATCGGTTTTACCCCGACCAAGCCTGTCAATGGCGGGGAATCCTATGAGGTCATGTCCGTCGGCATCCACTGAATCAAATGCCTTAGGATGGTCCGACTTGATGCACTGAGCGATAAATGAAATCTGGCATTGTATTGATATAGGATCAATGGAACTGTTGGCCAGTGCATGGTGAATATCTCTATCCATATCCAACTTAAATGTTCGATTTAGCATTGATGAAACAAGACCACCTTCTGGTATCTGTAAACCCATACAGAGCTTCCCTGTCGTAACTGAGAAATGAGTATTTTGCTCAGCGTCCGGTGATGGACTGTTTGATTATAATCAACGTGCTAATACCATCCACAAGCATTGAAGGGATCAGCTCGTCGTCATCCATAAAGATTTCCCGTACTTCGGGTTGCCCAATGTTGCTTTGCGAATAGCTTTGACCCGATTTTTAGGACTATGGGCATAAGGAACTGCCTGTGCAGTTGCTGCATTGTGTAGAAGTTCCTTCATGCACCATCTGTGAGCAGTATGAAGACATTGGTATACCGCATGCAGGCGTTCTCCATTGCTGAGCCCGGGCAGGTATCCTGAGGCTCAATTTCTAGGGCGGCGCGTAAGTTAGATGAGGTGGGGGGCCGATACGCGTCTGTATTTAATCTTGCTTCGACCACCCCCTTGGACTCGACAGCTACCTGTCGTTCTGGTTCAAAAGACATATCGTTGTGCTCAAAAAGGCGTAAGAAATTGATAAAAAAAAGAATATTCAATTCCGGTCAGTTTGTATGAAGTTGTGATTTTCTGTTTAAATTTCTTTCGCATAGTACTATGTAAGGATGGATGGTGTTTATTACGCCCGGAGGACTAACCCTATAACTAACTAGGGCACTAGTGCGTTAATTACATACTCCATTTCTCTCAGATCCGACGTGAACTCGAGATAGCCCATGTTTTTGTTCTCGTGACGCATATGCTTGGTGTTTGGATTCTTCGGTTGGTGCTTATAGGAGTTCCCTTGGTGTTGGCTAGTAGATGACCTTAAAGGTTATCTTCTCCAAGTGTGCAGTGTCCTATCTTCAGCGGCTGCAACTGTATCTACTTGGGAAGGGAAAGGGGGAGGAGAGGGCTAAGGGGTGGATTACTTTATTCTTCACTGTGTTAACTGGGGTTCGGGTTCCTGTTCCAATCTTCCTGTTGCAATTGCGTACTTGATTGCTGCATGGACGGCTCTCATATCCACTTGCCATCGATCAGGGTCTGAGAGTGATTTTCCGCCTAAGAAGAAGGACAGATTTCCTCGTTTTGTCTGCATGCACTGATTAATACCTTCTCTCGTTGTTATCCATTTCGTGCAGCGGAATAAAAAGTGTTCCACAGTCTCACTTGCTTGGCCGCAGGTGCAAAGATCAGAGTCTACTGCGCCTATCCTGTTCAAATAGCTGTTGAGCCTTGTCATGCCTGTCCGAAGCTGAGCTAGAGTTTTTGCCTCTTTCCGATTTAGTCCATCGTATAGGCTTCTGGTGTACTTTCCTGGAAGTGCTGTGTCGATAGCCTTTGAGTATTTTCCGACGCTCTCTAGGAGAGTCCATTTTTGTCGTTGTTCCGCAATAGCAAGTCTAATTGCAATTTATTTGGCTTGATATGGCTGTATCTCTGGTTGGCGTTCTGTTTTTGTTGATTTCTGTGCTTCCATTTTTGCCCCAAGCTTCACACTCATATCTGTGTGTACTGGGACCTAGATTGCGTTGATCGCGTTTCCCTGGCGCTGCGAGGTCTAAACCAGTTTATACATCCGTTAGATAATCTTTTGGCCGGACTGTTGACGAGGCTGGCTGATTATTGTAAGGGCAGATCTGTTGCTACTAAGGATAGTGATCCACCTGCGGCATGTCCCGGCTGGAATGCGTTCCAGTGCTGCTGCTATTGCTCCTAACCCTGCTGTATAAGGGTTTTGTTCTGTCCTTTTGCCTAGACTTATAGAGTAGCTGGGTTAGTATTGTTGTTGCCGTTTGCTTGGGTATCTATTATGCATCCTCCAATGCCCACGAGCCCTGCTCTAGCAGATGCACTAGTCGCTATTAGGATGTCTACTGCCTTATTTGCAAGCCCAATGGCCTTCTCACTGTCCCTTTCGCATATCTTCTATGTCTGGTATGTCCATGGTGAGACAGTGAATGCCCGAATGGTCTCTATCTGCTTAGTTGTTGTTGCTTTCAGTGCGTGAGCTATCTTCTATAAAGGGGACGTGAACTTCCAGGTTGCATCCGTTTTCAACTTCACTAGTGGGTTAGATTTAGGCAAGGTCTGGATGTCAATCCATAACTTTGTAACCTTCTTAGTATGTTGGTTGTGGAAAGGGTGGATTCTTGCTTCTGCTTCTGCCACTATAGTTGCAACTGTCCGAAAGGCTCCTATGACAGCAATAGCTCCATGTTTCTGCATTCTATTTAAGTATTGTGTTTCCTTTGTCCCACAGGCGTACATCCAGACACTAGACGCATAGTCTGCTCCTGGTGCAACTGTAGCTTTGAATAGTTGCCTTGCTGTCCGCGGAGATATCATCTTTAGCCTTCTTAGCGCCATAGCTGCCACAAGTCCTTTGGTAGCAGCATTAGCAATATGTTCCTTGAAGTTTAGCTGCAAATCCATCACTACTCCTAGGATCTTTGCACTTTCCTTTGGTTCGACTGTTTCGCCTTTGATCATGAATGGTATGCTGCTTGAGCGGCAAGTATTGATTTGTATTCCTAAGCTAAGCAAGCCTGATAATACATTGTAGAGGTAACAGCATGTCTACCTACATAGACTCTCTACCTTACATTCCCTTCGATCCTTATCCGCATCCTTCGCGGGGCACAGCCGGTTCCGCAAGTCAATACCAGTTTGCACCTTAAGCCTACTTCCATAGCCGCCCTAAAGACTCCATCCTCGATAGCCATCTTCCGAATCCTATTCTCTCAGTAGACCAACACGCGCGTCCGTCCTCTCAAGCCGTATAGAAAGTGTCGTAACTGCAGTCCGCCCACCCAGTCTTCCGTCGCTTCCATTATGCTGCGTCCCACAGATTGTCAAGTCTGTTTCGCGCTACCTTGTAAGATCTCTCTAGCAAGGCCGACCGTGTCCCGCAGGAGTTCGCCCACTTGTATCCTCTCTGTACCCAGAACAGCCAAGCAATATAGTGTTATCACTCCTACTAACCAAAGTACCTCGTCGTTCTCTGCGTGGGTTCAAGCATGCTAGGTCGTATCGTTCGTGTTTTCTTTAACTAGGTCATTTCTGTGTCCTTAGACCCGGCAATATCCTCCTTTCAACAGAGCAGCCCCAGAGCACCCCAAGGGTTTCCTATCCCACGACCCTAGTGTCCACTAATTGTAAGATCAGTTTCGCGGTCGTGTGTGGGGTGGTTTTCAAAGCGTTCCCTTGTCGCCTGTGGGTGGGGTCAGGGTAACTAAGCCCTTCTCCCAACCATAGCCCTAGCCAGCCTAGCCAGCGGACAGTGCTGGCCGGTGGTGACTCTTCTTAGCTCTGCAAATACCAACCAGGCAAGACATCTGCAGGTTCCCAGCCGGCACCAACGAGGAGGTGAGATCGTTGCCGGCCTGTAAGTGCTACACCATGCGCTCAGACCATAGATTGGGTGAAGCTACCGATTATGTAGGTCCAGCGTCCTGTAAGGTCACATGATCTAGCGGTCTGAGAAACTGAGATAAAAAGTGAGTGAGAATTGACATTTTCAACACTGGGTAACCATACAAGGAATAGATATTTCTTTTTAAAATTGTAAAGGTGGGTCGACAATCGGTATTTCTACTGTTAGACAATTTTTGGGGTCAGTAGACCTCTACATTATGTTGAAGTGTAGTGCAGATATCACTAATGGTGCGTGGTGGAATCTCTCTAATTGGGTCTGAGCAAGGATTCAGCACATTGGCGACTACATAGTATATTAGAATTTCTCTTTGGTTTATTGGTCAGCATACATGCGGGGTTTCATGCTTTGAACTTCTGTCCGATGATAAAAGGAGACCGTGGAAAGAGGTATTCATTGGAGGCAACCACCTTAACCCCTATATTATGTAAGCCTGCAACGAGTTCTCTTGAATAGGATAGGTAAACCAAACTGATCCTCTGGGTTGGAGTAAAAAATGTCGATTCCTCGCTTCATTAGCTTTGAACCACGGTAGCGTGCTAATGCTATGTATTGATGTTATGCTTCAGCTGGTTTACAGACAAAGAAATGATCGCTGGCTTGCAAGCCTAAGACATAAGTGGATGGCCCAGAAAACTAGCCTTATTGCTTTTGGAATAGCAAGTCCAATCAGAGTAGTTTCTAAACTCTTTATGGTTAAACCACCTTTGAAAAGTCGTAGTATTCTACGAGTAACTAAAATCTAGTTTCTTATTAGTGTTGTGTTGGCCACGTCGCCTATTCAGTACTCACACGATTAGGTTATAGTATATTAACTAAGTCATACCGGCTGCTTCTACATCCTACCTTTTTCCTAAAAGTCGAAGATTTGCTGCAGTTTACTCCACGATTCCACGGTCGCAATAGTGGAAGCTGCACTGGCTGCCACTTTACTTAGAAGTGATAATTACATTTCTTTGTAAGCCCTTGTGTTCAAAGGCATAGAACCTCACTAATTTTTCTAAGGTACTCGGTGATTGGGCAAAACGTGCAGTGACGGCGATGCCCGAGATGCCTGTGATTTGTCGGATCTTTGTATGAGATCAGGGGATATTAGACACATCAGCACCGTATTAGGATACCGACTAACTCCGTACACTTTCGCAAGATCGCCCCACTTCAATTGAAAGATCTTATCAAGTCATTGTTCCCGGAATGACTGCATTTTTCTTTCGACCCACAGCGAAGGATATGGCAAAAGGCAACTCCGTACCCAATAATTAAAATATATCATGTGCTCCTTTGTCCTTTGTTTGACTGTAAGTTGCCACAACCATTACGAAAGGCTGAGAATCATTTATTTTCGTCCTTAAATATTAAACATTCTACATCATCTACATCATTAAATCATTCTTTACAAAAAAATATACAAGTCGTCGATAGATAGTATTTGAGGTAAATCTCATATGTGCTACCTTGATAGAAAAATGATCAGAATTGACATTTGAAACACGCTTCAGAATTATGAATTACGATCACGAGTTCTTCGAAGAAATTATCACAGCGATCGATGAAATGGAGAGCCAGCAACCCTGGTAAGACTTTGATCTGTTTTGGAGTGCAAACTGCTAACTGACCAAGTCCCGAATGCGGGTTAAGACTTACGGGGCGTTGTTTTAAGGATAGCCACTTTGACTGGTGTCTCTGCCACCAGAGCATGGCTATCAGGGACGCGGAGGCCTGCAGCCATTCAGATGCAAAGCCAGCCGCTTGCAGTATTGCACTTTGGATAGATCTGGATTATGACACGTTTGAAGCTGTATTTGCTGCTGCTGCAGCCAAGCCGCCTGCAACCGTGTCAGACTTGTCGAACCACCATCCCGATGATACAGACAAACAAACCAAGCAAACAGATCCAAGAACAAAATGACTTATTCAGCCAAAAAAATATGACTTTCGGGGATTCATGGAGCGACCTAATTATTGAAATAGAGCTTATCAGCGCTGAATTCAATATTTGATGTTCATGTCGAGGGTTTGGGCTGGAATAAAACGATTGGAGAATGCCGTGACCGTCGCAGGCTATATTGGCGACTGGAGGCTGGATTCTCCACATGTTGCTGGAAAGGAACCGTAGTAACACTCACTTTTCGAGCCCTTGATTTCCTGTGGCCTTTCCTTTGGATTTTACGTTCTCCATTCTTAAGAGTCGTTCTATAACGTCCTTCACCGCCTGATGCCCGATTTTGATAGGTTATCATATAAAATATTATGACGTTTTACAACACATACAACAATAAAATATAATTAATTTTGTAGTATATCAGTAAATATATATAAGGAATTTAACAGTGTAAATTTTATTTAGCGACAGCGGTGGGCAAGTCGAATCTGGCGACCTCTACGATTTGTAGTGATAACCTCATCAACAACCTCCTCTTCGACCTCACCACTACGTTTGGCCTTCGATTTCTTTGAATTCGGGTCCGTTCGACTCGTACGGAGCATGAGAGTAGTGAGAATATCTATTTGAAGCTGTAAATCAGCTAACTTAGCAAATTTTTGCTCCTCTTTTTGGCGCTCTTTTTCTGCAGCTTCTCGTTGGCGTTGTTCTCGCTCTTTTTTCCGGATTTGAGCTTTTTCAGTCTTTTCTAACTCTCGGGCTTCCTTTGCAGGCCTTTATTGAAGCATTTTATCGTCTTTACGAGCTTGTTATTTCGCGGCGTTCTCGTCTTTTTGAAGTTGAAGATCTCGGGCTTGTTGAACCTTAGAAGGGCTAAAAATGACAGCACCACCTTCTTCTTCTGTAGGTAAATCTAACAATAATAGGTTTGACTTTTTCTGGCGCTTTTGGAGATTCATAACATTGCTTTGTAAGCCTTCAACTTGTGCTGTGAGTAAAGAATTCTCGGCTTGAATTCGATACATCTCATTGTTTAGCTTTTGACTTTTTATCATGAAAATCACTAACGGCATCCTTTACAATCTTCGAAAGACGTTTCCAATCTTCGAAAGACGTTTCCAATCTTCAGGCTGGATAACAGAAGCTAAAGATCTACTTGAGGACGGCCGGGATTTGACTTTTTCTGTAAATTTGTAGATAACGTGCTCCGGATTGAAAGGATATAAACCTGTATTTTCGAAGGCAAATTCGATATTGTCAAGCGTAAAAGATAAGAGGCGAGCTGCCCAAAAAAGTCGAAAAAAGTCACGTTTTGTAAACCGCGTCAATCCTTGACAGTCCTCTAACATTTCTTCAATTCGTTCGAATAAGCTTTCGCAAGAGGTGAGAATAGAGCGACATCAAGAGGTTGTAAAGTATGAGTTGCATGAGCCGGAAATATTGCTAATAATATCCCGTTACTATCTCAATAGTCGATAAACTCCATATTGACATGAGAGCTGTGACCATCAAGGATTAAGAGGCGCCATCCCCTCCTTGCTTGAGATTTTGTCTCTTTATCAAAAACATCAACAAGCGATTGATATCCAATATCATTATTGGCCCATCCTGACTCCGAAGCTGCAAAAAAGCATCTTTGTTCTGTAGAATTTAAATCTCGAAGCCATGAATCCCGGATTTTCCCTGATTTTGCCATAAAGATTAGACTAGGCGATATTGCCTTTCCATTAGCACAAATACAAGTAATTGTAGTTATCCATTCTCGATTTTTATCCTGAAGAAACTCCTTGTGGCCCCCTAGCTCATATTTGCGCCGAGAAAAGATTCTTTTCTCTTTTGACATCATCCCAAGCATGAAGCCTTTTTCATCCATGTTATAGATTTGTTCTGGGGCAAGATTGTATCGCTCAATTTTCCGACCAATAAACTCAAAATAAAAAGCATATTTACATGCTTTATCGGCTCTTTTCCTGTCCATTTCGAGGCCTGTAGAATAGCGAGAAATAACCTGATCTGAATAAGACTTTAGCCAGCGATTAGGCCAGTTCTTTCCAGGCTTTCTACCACATATATCGTTTGCAAAACTTCGCAGCATTGTATTTGTAGGTGGAAGGCCTTTTTCAGTTGATTTATCCATCTTATAAGCGCTTGAAATTGCCCTTCGTTCAATGCTCGTTGATTGTCATATTGTACAGATTTTGGACAGTAACCTTGGGAAAACGTTTGTTGAGATTTGAAGGATCAACGCCATAGGTTCTTGCAGCCAAACTGATATTGGCTTTTCTTCTGACTGCAAGGAGCGTAAAGCTTCAAGTGCGAGCTCGTATTGTCCATATTGGCTGATTTATCACGCCTTAAAAAGTTCGCGATTTTTGGTGTTTTGAAGCAAAATCGGGTATGGTATGTGACGCGCACCCTCATGCACAGTGTGAGGTCGCGGGCTTGGTGGCACGGGGTGACAGTCTATCTATAACTATTAATACTAGCAAGAGTCCAGTCAGATAGAAGAGTCTTGCTAGAAAGATGGATAAATTCATGCCACCAGATAGATGTCTATTTATAGGCCTATAGGAGAGATGGCTACATATACTAGGGATAGGCTCCATCCAGTCTATAGTTAGTTAGTTACTTAGATTTGATATACCTGCTGTAGCTAGCTACGGTTTAAGGGCCGCTATCCAGGTGTGTGTTTGAGCCTGCAGGCATCGAGAAAATCGTGGCACAGCCACGGGAGGGGCGCCGCAGAGCGAGCCATAGAAAATACAAATGAGACAAACAACGAGTGTAAAACAATTAAACGGTGTAAGCATCTACGCCAGCTCTCCGTACTATCTGTCAACTCACTTCCAACTATCCCACGAATCCAACTCTCATGGATCTCACTATCCCACAAATCCCACTTTCTCATGAATCAATCCCGCACCAATTCACGCACCAATAACAACTCATTTCACGTACAGATTCTCACCCATTTGTACATTCACAAACTCGCCACCACCCTGCAGCGCATCCTCGTCAACTGATTCCTCCGAAATCCTCGATCCAAAGTTCATTTCAGCGTCGTCACTGGTCCGAGTGAGCTGACCTGGAGCTCACGCCGACTGCTTGCACATTCGTACGTATTCCCACGTCAGTGTCCCGTTAGCGCGATTCGGCGTTATCTGCCGTTGTTGTTGTTGCTTCTTCATATGTGCCCATTGCTTGAGGATCCGTGTCACGGAATTGAGCCAACATCCCCGTGTCGTACACAAACTGCGCGATTGCAACCGCCGTCGCTTTCTCGCTCAATCACGCTTGCAAATCGGTCGTTCGACGGAATCCTTTGATTCCGCCCACATGAGCTCTCGTTCGTCTGCGTACAAGGGGCAGTCGAGGAGTGCATGCTTCACGGATTGTCCAGATAAGCCACATTCACAATATGGATTCTCGTGCTTTTTGATCCGCCACAAATAGTGCCCCAATCCTACCCGCTCCGTGCGAAGCTGGATAAGTATTGCTGGCCTGGCTTTGCACAAATACATCCAGTATTGTAGTGTGCTCTTGGAGGGTTTAGATATAAGTTTTTGGTAGGTCTCCCACTCTTCTGCTTGTCCCACGACTTTTCCCACGCATTCTTTGCTTGGCGGATTCAGCACTTGGCCGCAGCTGTGAGCATGATCCAGTTTTTGATATCTCCAGGCACAATTTGAAAACGAGCCCCCATGAGCGCGGCACGCTTGGCTGCTTGATCCGCCGCCTCGTTTCCCGGAATGCCTTCGTGACCCGGAATCCAGTGAACCATTCGTGGATTGCGCAATGCTTTGAGCCCAGATTGGCTATCCGAAAATATTGCCACTTTTTTGAGCCGTTCGTTGTCCTCTGCGAAGCGAAGCAACGTTTCGAGCGCGAACTTGATTCCGCAGGCCTCCGCCGCATACACTGTTGACGTATGCTCCATACCAATACACTCTGTTAGTTGTCTTCCGAATTGCGGGATAACCATTGACGTCCCAATATAGCCTTGATATCTACTGCCATCAGTGTAGATCAGCACACGCGAATTCCCTTTGACCATGCGATTGTGTACTGATACCGCGATCTCGCGCTCATCGATTACGACATGTGGAGGCTCTCGCCATGGTGGTTGGACATATGCATCACGTCTCTCCCCTTCTCCGGCCAAGGTTCCTGGGGGAGCCGTTAAGCATCCGCCTGTTTTCCAAGCATGAGCCTCCATGGGAGTGTAACCACCGAGCGCGAGTTCGTCATTTATACGTCGTGTGAGCATGCCATTTGGGATCCCGTGAGCAGGGGCCGTGCGAATCCGGATTGCTGTGGCTTTGGTGAGCTGATCTAGTTGATAGCGGATTGGGAGCAAATACAACTCAATATTGAGCGTCTCCGCCGCTGTAGTTCGGAACGCACCACTGATCAGGCACGCTGCACGTTTCTGAATCATCGCAAAGTCGCGAGTTATTGTCGTAATCTGCGCCTGTGTCATATTGCCTGGTTGGAACCACGCGGCAGCGCCATCCAACATCTGGAGGATGCCGACTGCTTGATAGATCTCCATCCAGTCTATATGTTATAGTTTGCCGTAAAGGATGATGGCTACTTTGCCATGCAAAAACCATATTGACATCGGTATTAGCCCTATAATCATTAAAATGGTTGAATAGTTTATAAACCTTCTCCATATGTTTGCTAGTAATATTAATTGCAACTTGGTGATACTGCTGGGTGGTAATGTATACCCCAGACATGCTGTATAGCTTTCTACATAATCTTGCTGAACTTTTCTCCTAAGTATGTTGTGGGGATGTGTCTCTCAGAGCAGAAGAATAAGATGGGGGGCTGATAATTAGAAGTGTTAAAGCCTCCTCGCGCTGTAGCAGAGCTATAAAAGGCCAGATATATACCAGGTATAAAAATATAATTGTGTAACAACCAGCATGCCTGACAGACTCATTACAGTATGTACCAATACCTTACCAGCATGGTGGGGAAAGTGTGGATACTTCAGCTAGTTATGGTCAATGTCCAGCTGGTCATGGTCAATCAAGGAACTATGAGACAACATGGAAACCTATATATAAACGATAGATGCTCATACCCTATCTTATGTGCTTGCCTTCAGTAATCCCTCTCGTAACGTTATTACAAATTGTACCTCCTATAATAGGTAGGAGGTGGAGAACATAAAATTCAGAATTATTCTACTATGTAGTATTTTGCTTTATGTTGTTGAGTATAGTAGATAGTAGATCTATTCCAAATATAGATCCCACATCCGTTTGATGCACCTTCTTACACTCTACACTGCTCAGCTCTTGGATACCCAGTACTTGACCTCCTATCTTAATAGGAGATCAATCTAAGAGTTGGACAGGAGGAATTATCAATATGACAGAATGTCAGGGTTTGCTCTCGCTCTATCCCTGACATTGGATTCTCTTGCTTCTAGTTGCGCGTTGTTCTTTTCTTAGCTCTCCGGAGGATATCATGCTTCTATGATTAGCACTCTTTGGCACTCGTTCTATTTATGTATCTCGTTGTTTCCTTTAATCATCTTTGCACATCCAAAGCCGTTTTGTTTGCTAATTTTAGATATCACTGCTCTACTGATTAGGAAAATCCATGTTGGTAGAATGAAGCTTATAAGGAGCCCATCCTGCCCATAGATTTGTCCTGGGAATCAGCAGTCCTCTTGTTTTCTATCCTTGTTTCTAGTTTTTCAGTTAAGTTATCAGAATCAGATTTCTTCTCGTTGTCAGTTCCTTACAGGCGAGTTGGTGTTGTCGGATTAGTCGGTGTATTCCAGGCCAATCCTGAAGAGTTTTACTAGGATGAAAAGAATAGAAGTACTAGCAAGATTATATGTATTCAGTTCTCTGTGTCTGTCTATCCAGCAGGGTTCAAAGCTGGGTTTTTATAAACATCTTTTGGCGGTGTGATTTGTGAGCTATCACCCGCCTCTTGAGTCAGAATAGCGAGACTATTTTGAAAAGTCAGGGTCTCGTATGCATAAGCCTGATCCATTGTCCGAGTCGCTCAATTGACAGCGTGGGTCGTAATAGCATGCAGGATAGGCAAGTCTTTGCTCTGACTGCTTAGTGCCAGATTTGGGATCCCACTTGATTTGGAAGAAATGGCCTATCACAGTACTATTATGCGGACTAGCTGCTTTGAGAGAGCGAGCCGAGTTGAGTATGCCTTTGAACGCCATCTCAGTCTAGACTCATCAAGCTGCAGCTGTGAATCTTTCTGATAGATGATCTGCACTTCACCGCTGAAGTTGATCACAGTGCAAACCACGTTGCGTTTCAAGATTTGTGAAGTGACGTGTACGTGTGAAGCCCGTCAGGCATAAAAGGACACAAATTTCCCCGGTTCTTCCCTTCTTCATTGTCTATGATCCTCAAGCTACACTTCTCATAGCAACGTATTGAGTATACTCGGTGAACTGCTCTTGATCAATCTTTCAATATGGCTTCGAGCTCCCAAGAACGACAAGCACTTCCCAATGCTCAAGTGGCCACGCCACCTGACAGTCCAAGTCACGGGTCTCCCCCAAAGCATGCAGAGAGTAATCAACCGATTGTCACTAAAATTGAAAAATTACTCTCCGAAATGAAAAGGGACCCTGGCTTGGCACCAGACTCCCAGACGGCTCCTTCGATTAAGGCCCGATTGGAACGTCTTGTGACGGCGCGAGACGGAGAATCCTCCGACACGGCCGTCGACACTTCGAAGCTGAGTCTGGTGGCAACCAGAACGCCCCCTAATACTCCGCGGTACGACGGCTCAGAACCAGTTACGATTCGCCAACTGATTGAGCTGTTAGAGGCTGCAGTAGAAGCTAAAAGAATGTCAAGTTCACATCAAACGGGCCTTGCTGACTGCGAACACGAGAAGCATAGCGACTCCAGGGGTATATCGCCCTCCTCACTTAATAATGTGACAACTCATGCGAAGGCGCAGATACCCATTCGGCCGCCCCGGCCATGAGAGATCAGTCACCTGATTTCACACACCTATTGCATCTCATCTTGCATCTTGTATACGGAAGAGTGCCTTGTACCGATGAAGAATCCACGCAAAAGCGTTCCGATCCTGTTGCATCAGAAACAGCACTTCAGGGTGGAGTCGAGTCTGGCGACGGAGATTTGGACAATTCAAATCCAGCGAAAGGTGGCACTGCGCCCGAACAGGGAGAGATGTTACAAATCTCCAATCTCAAAGAATTCAGTCGTTGGCCTAACGCCCCATCCAATGATTTGGGATCACCTATTTGGAAGGGATGCCGTGAATCAGGAACGAGTCGGATCATTGGGTGTGGAAAGCTCCCCTTCATTACCGACGACGCAACGTTTAACCTCACCGGAGCTCCTTCAGGGATGTACCCCAATTCCCACTGTAAGAACGCCGGGGGACGATGTGCTTGATGATCAAGAAGAGTCTGGGCCGGCCAATACTCAAAGCTCTCCACGAATGGAAAAGGCCTCAAGACTGGAGGTCAAGAAAGTTCGTCAAATGTAAGTATGCCACCCATGAGGCATGGACGCAGCTCACATTCTGAAGATGGAATAAGGCCTTGGGGGACTTTACGCATCGTAGTGCGGATGAAGAGAAAGCGGTGGATGAGTTAGACACTTATGTCCTGGTAGAGCGGTTCGAAATTGGTATGGCCTAACCAAATCTATCATGTCCATTAACTGAACCTCTGTAGATAGAAACGGGAAGGAGATGACCCATGTTGACATCAAATCGGCATATCTCCAGGACGTCTTACGAGCAATTTTCAAAGATGTGAAAGCCGTCAACTTGAGGGGTGATAAGTCAATGGTATGGATTGGACGTCACATTCATATGTTACGGTACTGAATACCCAACAGAGTGAGCCTCACTTCTTGTTTCAATTCCTGCCCGACCTCGAAGCTCATCGGGAGCAAAAAACAAAAGATACAGCAGAAAATCAAGTCGCGCACCTAGACCTTGTGATCAGCTACATTCGAGAAAAGTATGCATCGCTCTCGCAGCAGATTTACGACCTACTGCAGCATGGAGAGATCACATACGACTTGCTCTGGTTTCTTTTTAAGCCGAATGAGATTGTGTATACGACCTGTGATGGAACAGGGAAGCCGCGATGTCTTCGATTCGGCATTGGAGAGGAGAAAACCACGCTTTTTGGGCCGATCTTCAACCTGGACTGCCAGTATCTGGACTCGGATGGTGAGAAAGTTGGCTTCGCGTCCATCGACCTCAACATTCCCAAATTCGCTGGCGTGGCGTATCACGTCGTTGCCTTGCTTCCCTCTGCAGTATCACCCTCAAAAAGGAAAAGTGAAGGCTGACTTGATTGCGTGCGGTAAGAAGTTTTACAGCTTGCGTGGGTCCCATCACTACCACTGCAAAGGCAAAGCCTTTGTGGTGCAGGACGACGTAAAAGTAAAGCGCAATATCGATAGCCGTGTGATGATCGATGCGGCATTTTTCCGTCGGATGAAGCCAAATTACCAGCAGCCGAAAATTGAGACGACTCTGAATCCCGGAGCATTCGATCCATCTGCTCATATGATGCAAGGCTTTGAGGAGATTTCATTTGTGGACCTCTTCCCTGAGGTCGACCCCCGAGACCATGGGTGGGATCGTGACCATAGTCCTGTGTTCAATACATCAGAGGCGATAGCAACCTCTGTTCGTGGTTCAGCCGGTGTCCGTTGAACATTGCGATCACCTTCCTACCCCAACGAGCACTGTATCAAACGAAGACTTGGTAGATGAGGAGTACCTGATTTGTTCCCCTACGATTCCTGGCTTCTGCTTGAGCGATAAATTCTGGGGTGAGATCAGGAGATGAGAACGACTTTTTACAGACTGCTAACGCATCCACATAGGTGAATTTGCCGTCATGGATATCGAAGATATAGTGTGGTCAACTTCGCTTTTTGACCGACTCGATATCAAGCCGGAATATAAAGAACTCATCATTGCATCAGCGATGAGTCGCCTAGGGATCGCAGAGGGTCCACGATTTGACGATATCGTACCTGGAAAGGGAAGAGGGTTGTCCGTGATGCTCCAGTAAGTATGACTCAAGAGCGATCGAAAGTTCGTACTCACTAATCGTTATCAGTGGAGCCCCCGGCCTCGGAAAGACACTGACCGCGCAAGCTGTTGCGGAACAGCTCCAGCGGCCGCTGTATTCGGTAGGTCTTCTTATCCCGCGATCGCCATCAGGACTGCATTCTCATCATGATAGGTATCTGCGGGAGAATTACTACACAATGCCGGTGTGCTTGAGGAACGATTGCAGGGGATCTTCGCAACCGCGAAACACTGGAATGCTCTCCTCTTACTTGACGAAGCGGACGTGTTTCTCGAAACTCGGACCGAGAAGAACCACTTCATGAATGGGATTGTCGCCGTCTTCCTTCGAATGTTGGAATGGTTTGAAGGGGTGATGTTCCTCACCACCAATCGAGCTTCAAACTTCGACCCTGCGATCCTGAGTCGTATTCACATCACCGTCGAGTATCCAGGTTTGAAGCAGGATCAGCGGATGGGGATCTGGAGAAGCTCACTTGATCGGGCTCGTACGGTCCGGGGTCCGTCAGACCTGAGCGATGAAGAGGTAGTCAAGCTAGCAAAATTAGATCTCAATGGTTGACAGGTATGTTTGAACACATTTTGCTGTGATCACGGCTCATCTTTCGTCTTAGATCAACAACATTGTGTCCGTGGGCCATGCGCTAGCAGCTGTCAAAGCAAAACAGCTGCAATACCATTATGTTCAGAAGGCAGTGGAAATGAGTCAGAAGTTCATGAACCAGGTAAATGGGACGGAACAAGTCAATAGCTACTTCAATTAGATGTGAACACGGCCAACGGAGCGAGATAGCTAACTAGTCACGATTTCTTAGCAAATTAAGGAGATATACTTATACCAACCAATATGCTCCATACCTGAAAGGTGCCTCAAAAAATAAATAAGTAGTAGTTCTTATATCGGTAGTATCTATTCGACATTGACCTCGAAAGTTGTTAAATTGCCTTGAATGCATAAGAATGCAGATAGTGGGGATATGATTGACATGAGAGATTCTTCACTCACTTTCTCTTGTGCGTGATCATCAACATTGCTGAGTCAATGATCGTTCATCTATAATCATCAATTGATATTCATTGAAGAGTAATGCGATGATGCCATCCTTGTTGGCATCTCATTGATAGGAAGTCTGTCATTGGCCGAATGAAATAGATAAAGATAACTGTGTTCAGCTGAGGCAGTGGGAATCACTATTTCGCCAAAATGATGCGTATGAGACTGTAGACCTCGCCACGACCCGCGGGTCACCCTGACGACCCGGACCGCGACCCGGACCACGGAGGTTCTTGGGTCATCAGCCCCAACCCTGACCCTCCATAAGGGGAGGGTCGTTGATGGTACGACCCGACCCTCAGGGTCGTAAAACAGTGCAAACATCATCAGGTCACGAGGTGCATGAGTTCTGTAGATTTTAGCAGTATTTTTGCGTATCTCAATTACAGCATTTGTAGGTCTACTTGGTTAGCTCTAATCACCCTGAAAGCATTGAATCAAAATGAATTAAATGAATTAAACAGATGAATTAAACAAATTAAACTACATGTTCTACATCTCATATCCATTAAGCAACCTTGAACGCTTGCGAACTCTACCTAACACTTGATGCTGAATCTCTAGCAGAGACGTAACCTTACTATCATCCTCCTGGTTACTTTCCGCATCCTCGGCTATATCCCTTAGGCGTCTTTTGCCAAGTGCCTTTGTAGATGGGCCATGCAAAGTTGCTCGGGGCTCTATAGAAAGCCCTTCATCCTCTTCATCATCACTAATTGGATCAACAGTGATTTGTTGCTGAGTTCTCTCTTCCTTTGCAGCCTATATCTCCTAAGTCAAAAGATATTCAGAGAGTATTATTCGCTCCTCTTCATGAATCTCAAACTGTGATGTACACATATACATCATAAGATCTGAGATTGTTTGAGGCTGTAGAGAGCCTCAGCAATAATGGCAGATATCTCGTGCAGAGTTGAAAAGCCGCTCTACTCCTGCACCACTAGCTGGAATAGAGAGAACATCTCGTGCAAGCCTCGCCATTCCAGGGAATTCATCTTGGTAATATTTCCACCAGGTTCGAGGTTGGGCATTTGAGACTGTGTCTAAAAGAGAAATCAGTAATTATTCCCATCGAGATCAAGAGACACTCACTGCTGTCAAGATATCTTGCAAGCTCGTCAGACTAAACTGGCTGTCGAATCTGAGATTGCTGCGACTCGTCCCAAATACAGGCTAAATCAAATTCATCCGTTGCCGTACTTGTTGGGGGAGCACCCAATATCTGCTGCTCCTGGGCAAGATTCTCCGAGTACTTCTCGAGAGAGGACTCAAGGCTCTGGCGATAAGTTGCTCAGTAATCAATTCCGCCTTCCTCTGGGTCCCAGTCTGCGGTTGAGAAGAACTGAAGTTTATCCTGTGGAGAAAGAATGGTGCCAATGGCGTAGAGATAACCATCTATATTGTCAGTGTCTTTATAGTAGATTGAGAGCTTGTCCTTTGCTGCTTCGAGAGATGCAAGCATCACCTGCTTCTAAGTGACCCTCTTCTGTCTAAGCTGTCTAATTGACTTTTCCAGGTGGTCAAACAACTTATTGTAGACCTTAAAAACCCAATAGATAATAACATCCTTGGACTTCGAGAGAAGGGTCGTAAATCGGTGAAAAGGCTAAAGAATGCAGATAAGATAGTCTACTTACCACCACTGCTCCTAACTCAAGGCAAAGTGCTCTTGGTCGTACTGGGAGCAGAAAGTATCGAAGGTCTACTGGAGTTTCTTTGCGCGTACAAGCATTAAGAACGTGGAGTTCCACCGAGTAGCAACATCCTGGATTGGCACAAGCTTTGGCTCCTTGGTTTGCAAGTTGTAGAATGACTCTTGGCGCTGAGGACTCGCGTTGATATAAATCGCAAGGCTTCGAATCTAAGAAACAGATTAGGATAATGAATGAGGATAAAAGCCACGATGTCGCACCTTATTCAAAGTGTCCACGATCTCGCGTTTCTGCTATCTCGCACGAAGACTATCCACCCGATCATCAGACCATGTCTGCTCAGCTGTATCAATCTTTGGAGCAGCCTTCATCTTCCCAAGGAGATCTTTGAGACTCAGCTGGATCACATGTGCAATACAGGGTACCCAAATGATAACAACATCGTTCGAGGATTGTAGTGACTCAATCGCCTCGTGGACACTTGCCATGAGAGTAACATTATTCAAAGCGTTGTCAGTGATTACCGCAAGCACTCAATCAGTAATCTGATGCTCCTGTAGCAGCTGGAAGAGCACTACACTCAAATTTGCACCGGAATGAGATCCATGCAAGTGTTCAAATCCTAGTAATATCTCATGATATTCCCAGTTCTTGTCGAGAAAGTATCCTGTAATCGCCATAAATGCCTGTTAGAATAGAGATGTCTAGCAATCTAGGGCAAGTGATAGCTTCACACCAGAAGGGAGTTTTTGAAGGATACTCTTTTGGTTTTCACGAACGAGGTCTCGAAACTGCCGGCACATAACCTTGGCGGAAGGAATTTCTGGCATTGATGGTGCTAGCCAGGCGTAGGAGATTAAATCATGGAACTCAGTGTACTCAAAAAAAAGAAAAGGTAGATGCGATACAGTGAGGAGCTGAGCAAGCTTCTGCTGCCAAACTCACTTATCGAATCTTTGTACTGTTGCATTCTGCGCCTAGATGTTAAGGTTAGAACTGGGATGCTTACTGTCAAAGTCAGGTCTTGGACATACTGTATGTTCCAATGCAAGCTTAATGTTTGGTTTCTTTCCTGTAGCTGAGGCAGCTTTCTGGCAATTTATCCCATTATAATGCTTGTTCATTGAAGATGTCCCTGAGTGAGCCGACGCAGGGTGATCAAGCACCTTCTGACATTAATAGCACATAATCTTAGACTTTCTATCTTTTTCAAATACTACTTGATCAAAGTTTTTCCAGCAGTTTGCAGCTCGTTTCGCATCCCAAGATATCTATCTCTTTTTCCTAAAATCAGTCTGAAGCCACTACTGCACGAATTCATTGCCCATTTCCAGGGAGTACATGATAAATAATCTGATCCGGTCTAGGCAAATCCGAGGAAGATAATTAGGTGCCACTCGAAGCTCAGACGATGGAAGGGAGGTATCTTAATTTCTAGACGGGATAGGGGAGTAAAGCTGATTTGGACCTGGATCATCATCAGCAATTTATTTAAGAAAATCCGAGTGATGGACCCCTATAAGTAGATAAGAATGCGTCGGAAAACTGGGACATGGTGACGATGGTTGTGACGGCCTAGAGCCGCTGGTGCAAGCTATCAGGAGCTATACATACCAAGAGAATTCGATAAGAAGGAGAAGGGAAAGGAAGCCCTACTCTGCCAGGGCCTTGGAGGCTCTTTTACATCCTATCCTTTGCTAGAGCGCTCCACCCCTTTCGGACTAATAGTGACTCCTTCGGGCTAATAAAAACTCCTGTAAGAATGCCTTTCTATCGAGAACAAACATATGTGCAGTTCAAGAACTCTAACATCAGGCTCAGCCCGTGACAATGGTTAGAAGAAGAGAAGACTTACCAGATTTCCTTTGCAGTTCGGCAAAGGACTCAGGAGTAGTTGAGTCTTGTAGACAATTGCCTGTCTCTATTGAGTAGACGCAAGGAGATAAAATGACAGATCACATTTGATACTCCTCATGCTAATTGGCTAGAACTGGGGTTCGTGAGGGTCATCCTGAGGGCCGACCTCGCGACCCTACGACTTTGGCAGAACATAATTGAGCATGATCGATATATTTCGCTCAATTTCGACACGGCATAGGTATGTAGAGAGTGAATACTAGATGTTCAATATAATTAAGTCAGGATTATCGGAAGTTTGAGGCTACAAACCAAGAATATCAAAGTTCGAACTTCTTTAGATTATAATACAACTACCTTCTATAATCAAAATATATATTTTCCCATCGTTACATGCCTCTCTCTCCAACTCTTCACAATACACACCACAACGGTTTTTCCCAGGCAGAAAAAAGGTCTAAATCTAGTATTACCAAGCAAGAAGGTTTATTCAGAAGATATATTTCATAAAAATACGTAGAGGTTTGATAGAAAACAATGGATTCGTAGTCGGACATACGAAACAGGTATAAGAAACACGAATTTATGAATATGTGTCAGCAGAGTTATCCATCCTAATTAGGGAAAGCGTGAGAAAGTTATGCATATGCGGGCCGTGAGGGTCGCTTGGCGGGTGACCCTCCAAAGATTCTATGACCCTCAGGTGCGGTGAGGGTCGCGGGTCGCGAGGAGGGACCCACGGTCCGGGTCATGGCGAGGTCTATGAGACTGGTCTTGAGGGAAATGTAGAAGATGAATTGAGATGGTGACACCGGGAGAGAAGCCAGGTATATATAGCCAACAGTGCCCTCATGTTTGAGACAGCTTGCTTACATCATATGTCTGTTCAGATGGCTGCACCCGAATGTGATTCACAGTTTGCAATTTCTCATTCTGTTCCTAAACATGCTGAGCATCCACCTAACCAGCCAAGCCCCTAATAGGGTGTTCATTTTCAATACATCGGATTGCAGACTCAACAACGACTGCATCTCTCGTCGCCTTCTGCCGAAACAGTGCCAAGAAGAGACTAACTAAATGTAGAATAGTCAAGGAACAATGTTGATACGGAGATAATATGTACCGTATGTCTCAAAATTGTCGGATTAGCCGGCTCATTCCAGGCCAATCCTGAAAGTGTCTTACTAGGATCAAAGAAAAGAAGCGACTAGCAAGATTGTGTGTATATTGGGTTCTGTCTCTCTGTCCCTGTCTAATACATCAGGTTCAATGCCGGGTCCTTTATAGACACTTTTGGCGGGGTCTTTTGTGAGCTATCATGAGGCGTAAACTATCAGGGCTATATTGAGCCCTGATAAGAAGATGACTCCTTATTTGCTGAAGTGTAGGTAGCTTGAGGTGACTGGTTGACCTGATCAAATAGCCTATCTTCTACATCGCCGGATATCCCGGTTATCTGACAAAAATAGGCTCTGGTTTACAAAGTAACGTGTATGGTAGTGGATATGCTGGAGCATGTTGCTGGTAAACCACAATGATACATATGATATACGGGAATGTTGATTCCGGCTCTGCGCGGTACCAAATGAAGAAACTAGACGATCGTTGACCCTCTTTCGGCAGATCAGACACTCTTGTTCTGAGTTCCTCCTCACAACTCAAGTACCGACAGACCCGTCGTTGTCTATCCTGTAAAGTTTGATCATGCTTCGTAACTCCGATAAGCCATGAGTCTATGAATATAGTGCTCGGCATGCGGATCGTTTCTGTAATCTGATTCGTGAACGAACACCAACGTTGTGATCGAGATGTCGATGTGGATAGAAAAAGAACTTTGCGATCAAGATAAACGTCAACATGCCCAACTATTCCCATCCGTCCAGGTATTGAGTTGCCTCATTGACCATAGTTGGTACTTGATTCCGTCATCACCAATACAACTTTTCATGTGTAAAGCAGACGACGGCGTTTAGAATGCCCTGCATCATGGATATCACGTGACCTTTTTGAAGAATGGACGCGCTCTCCTATCAATTGCCGGCGGATTTCAGATCGATGAAAGTCTATGATCATGACCCGACCCAGTTCGTCATTCCACAACATGTTTTGAAGTCGCAAATCGCCATGCACTACTCCGAGTTTGCGGATGAGTGTCCTCGACCTTGAGATCTCAGTCAACCTCTCGCCCACCCCTATATTCTTCCCCCCCCAAGCCATAAGGAGCATATGCCGGATTTCTCCAGCTCCATGGAGGAAATAGATCACATCCAGATCAATTGCTCCAAGGAACACCGGGACTGCAAGTCCCTGTACCTTCCGAAGAACCTCGTATACTTCTGCTTCACGAGAGACTTCCTTCCAGAGTCGGGAGGTGGTTCCCTTTCCAACCAGCGTGTAGCCATAAGCAGCGCATGTAATCTTGAATGGAGCACCGTACGATCCACAAACTCCGAGAGGTGTACAGTTGTGGTCAAGATCCTTATCAAGTTGGTCCTTCAGCAGTTGAACTAGTTCGTTAGCGTCAATACAATGCCGGTCTTCCTCCTGGCCATGTCGATGGAGATGAACATTCGGACAGGAACCGTCCAGTGTGCCCTTTTGTTGGAGACCCAGCAGACATCGCTGTGTACAGAAACGGGATGTGTGTTGTTGGCGTTGATCACTGGGGGGAGTCGAGTCCGCTGGACGTGTTGCTGAACGTTGGCTTGGCGGAGAGGGCATGATTTGACTGAAGCCTCGCTTTCGGCCGTGAGTTGCCGGGCTCGTATCAGAATCAGACGAGTCCATCGGTTCTCTCTGAGGAATCTCGGGGTCCACGCATGTGCCTTGAGATCGGGAAGAGATTCGACGGGCCTGCTCTGAAGTTGACTCCAATGGGGAGGATGGTAAGTATTCGGAGCCAGTGGCTTCCGAACTCGGATACTCTGAATTTGGTGGGGCTTCCTGCAGTTCTTCGTCAGGAATCTGTGAGCGCGTATGGTCGAAGCTCGTCTTCCATATATGTAGCTGGGATCTCGCGGCATTACGCCAGGCCTGATCCCGGATTTGGGAATGGAAACTCATCAAACAGAGGCATAACACCCTGCCAATTGTTGTTGCAGGCTGCTGGAAACTAGCAGAATCGTCCACATTTACCTCCATGTTCGGCTCGCATGAGTAATAATAGAGAGTACTGGGATCGTCATATGGAACGCGGAGAAGAACCAAGGCCAGGCCATTAGTTATATAGGAGTATTCAAGTCCTTCCTGGATCATCACATGATATTCTTGAGCCAACACCGAGCCGGCTAGCTGTTCGGCGTTGTATATTAGTTTTTCATTCTTCCCGACAGGAATGTCGTCCCGATTCACGACTTCTTTCCAAAACTCCATCGGCCGGAGACCCTTTCGGAGGTTTTCGACAGATAGCTTGTGTGGCGGTTTATACTCAACAGTGGTGAGCAAGATATTGGTGGTACCGTCAATTCGATGAACACAGAATTGATCTGCCCTCGGACGTTGTGAGCTCGATGCATCCAACACTTCTTCATCAGCATCTTCAGGCTCGTTCAGAGTATTCACGTGGTTGTCAAATGTAATCCCATTGCCGAGCCGGAATCTCTCTTGGGCAGCTGGTATTTTGCACAGTTCCGCTATGATATCATGGACATGGTCTTCCACGGCAAATCGTTCGTAGCTCTCTAGATCTTTTTCACTTCTGAGCACTCGGCGAGAGAAACGCCGACTAATGCCATGTAATTCGGCAAGGGATGCAAACAATCGAGCAGGTTCTCTTCCCGCTGGTTGTAGGTAATCACAGACAGCATTGTAGATCTCTCGCTGCTGAGATGGACATTCCGACCAAAGGCGAAGTCGCGTTGGGCAGTACTTTCCAGTTGGAGCCGGGATATGTCCCTTTGTCGATTTAGTTGGCGTGCCAACTTCTATTTGTTGGGAAAACAACTCATGGCAAGCTTGGACAAACTCTCGAAAAGCTGTTGGTTGGGTTTGTGTTTCTGCCTTCCTGCGTAGTTCTGCTTCCCGTTGTTCTCGGTCTTCGGCTTGCTTGCGTAGCTCTGCTTCCCATTGTTCTCGATCTTCCGCCTGCCTGCGTAGCTCTGCTTCCTGCCTGCGTAACTCTGCTTCCCGTCGTTCTCGATCTTCCGCCTGCCGAAGTAACTCCTCTGCTCGCTGCAAGAGGCCCTTGTAATCCGGCGAGCTATCGTCAGCCATTAATATGCACAATGGTTGGACCTGAATTATTGAAGACGTGGCATGAAGATCAGTCAGACGTTTGGTTACGGATCGCGGATTATCTTAGATACCGTTACAACCAATCATTATCGATAATGTGGGTCTTATGAACAGTAAACTATGGCCGTGAAAAGCCTGAGGAATCAAACAAACAAACAAACAAACAAGTAAGGCTGCCCACAGCCAATGACCGCGAAAGACCACTAGCCTATTATCTCAGAACTCAATGGGGATCGATAACCCCACTGTGCATACTCGTGAACTGTGAGCAGAGCTTTGTAAGCCACCTGTCTAAAAACACAGTGATAACTAATCTCTCTGAGGCAATCTTGAGTGGTCAATCTTGTCTAGCTGCTGTCAGTTTTTGCGTATGTTTTCTACTCTTAGTTGTCTGCAGGCTGCAGCGCTGAATTCTGTCTCCTTGTTGAATGCCTGAATGTGACGAAGCTAATTTCCATGCTACGCGGGTGCCATCATATTTTTACCCCTCTGATGGCTTTTAGACAGACAAAACTCGAGTTCCTACCCAATTTTCCTTCCGATTCTACTCGCTTCAGCTTATTACCCTTCTTTCGCCAGCAGGGTTGGTCAGACGATAACCAGTATAAAAAACGAGTCCTTAATATATGACTGCCCGTCAGCCTCACCTCCCTTTAGCTATTGACGTCATAGAATAAATCGCCACTGAAGCAAATCACCGCTGTGCTTCTAGAACATTCTTAGCAATGTGAGTCACAGTTTATGAGTCATTCTTACTGACTGGCATCAACATACTGACACCAAATGGGAACATTACTGACACCAAACAGGAACATCACTGACACCAGATGGGAATACCCAGCACATTGATACTGCTTCGCGGCCTCGCCCGCAACGTAACCAACCAGCATTTGCAGCGGAGTCCACTTGTTCATTTATTGATCTGTCGAGAAATTTGGTGCCATTGGTAAGTAGTCGATTAATGTGATGGATCCCCTTGTTCCTGCTGTCAACTACCCCAAGGCTCTGTTCCGCATATTCTTATGCAGGTTATCAGTATTTCCCATCTCCTTGTCAATAGATAGAAGAAAGTACGGTAGTAGAAAAATTTGAGGAACTGATTTTAGAGGTCTATATATGAAACGCATCAGAGATACGATGACTCATAGTAGGAGATGTAGGTGAACACACTCGAAATGTAATGACAGAGACAACGGATTTTTTATTTTTAAATTTTAAAACGTACAGTGTAACTAGAGCTAGACATCTACTAGCTCATCAAGAGTTTCTGATTTTCCAGGTCAGTTTGTAGTCTATCTTCCGAAAGAGACTTCATTATCCGCCATTACTCACTCTCATTTCCAACTTTTTACTAAAGGACATCTTCAAAAGATCTGAGTTATCAAAAAAAAAAAAAAAAAAAAAAAACAAAAGAAAAAAACACTCATAGTATGGCTGATCTAGCACCCCTCTCAGGTATCTATGAGACGCCAGCGTCTCCAAAAGCTGTCCTGCTGCCACATCCCTGTTATGAATATGAAGTTATCTCTGTATGGGTAAAAGTAGATTACATGACGTAAGTGGTAGGTCTAGCCGTCTGCTACCGCTCCTGCTGGCACTCATCTGCGATCGCTCCTGCTTGTACCTGTCTCCTACCGCTCCTACAAGTACTTGTTTACAATTGCTCCTGCTTGCACTCGTCTAACTTACTCATTGTGCTATTGTTGGTTTACCTTCGTTAGATCGCAAGATCTAAGAAGGACAGCTAATCCAACAAGCTGACTGAGCCAGTAATACTGAATTCCTAATATTGCGACTAATCCTAAGAACTAGGGGGATGCGGGTGGTGAGATGTAGTTATCCTCCGTACGCTATAGCGCACGGATAAACTATATCCCATTCCCGCGCCGAGATAGGTAAGATTGCTATACCGACAGCTATCAATGGACAAAAACCGATAGACTCAGACCGCCATACCACCCTGACGGTCCCATGAATATACAGCACTGTTTATAGAGTACATACTTGCTATCGAGACTCCTTTGAAACAATAGAATATGACGTCAGTCCATTAACTACATTAGGAAAATACTCGCTAGTGATCATGTAGTTCTTGCTTTGTACCTGCCAATAAGAACTTAGGACCCTGATCGACCGCGCTTGAACTGACCTCTATGTTTCGGAATGGAAGGAGATTCGATTCGATACTCCATCAGGACTGGTTTGGTTCGCGGGCCTGGCAGGACTAATTTGATTCACACATGGGCGAATTCCTATTCATGTCTGCGGGCTGCATCGAGAAAGAACTAATCGATCCAGTGCTGACTTTGTCTCATTTTAGTTTATGCTGTGGAGAGCCCTTTTAAAGGCAGACATGAACTTGATTTTCCACACGATTTCTCTTTCGATTCTACTCCTCGCATCACTGGTGGCTGAACTGAAAGGGATCTTACAAACCTATCTTGATTCAAACGCAACCATTCTGAATCATTTGAAGAATGAATTTACTCCCAAGGGTTGGTCGCTTCCAGGCTATGGGCACGGTTTTCGTTGCGAGCACGCTACCACTGGCTTACGCTTTTCACCGTTTCCCTGGCCCTCATTTTGTTAAGGAGCCAAATATGGCTACCACCTTTAAAAACCTTCGCTCGCCCTCCTGCGACCGATAGTCGCCAACTCTCTTTTGTCGCTTGAAGAATGAAAGCAGGGTGCCCTCTTCAAAGTAATTAGTTTTAATCCAGATTGTGAAGCAAGAAGCTTAGTCTTCGCTCTGGAGCTTATTTAGTTAAGTGAAACAGCACATCAGAATTCCATCCCAATTTTCAACCATTTTTGTAATAACCTACAGATATTCAAGAGTGCGTATATCAGTTACAAAAATAAGCTAGTCATCATAAATGTGACGAGAACACAGGTAAAAAGCACAACAAAATGAGAATACAGAACTTAGATTATGTTATAATCTTCAAACAAATCTTCCCGGAACAATCTCTTCATACTCTGGATTCTTTCCCCTAGTAGTTGTATCGCAGCATTCCCATTGCTGCAGTGCCAGTAATGCTGCTGGAAGGAGAAATGTAACTAGCCCCGGCAATATCATTTATGACAGTTGACCTTTGATTCCGAATGTTAGTCAAATGTTTTGCTCTCCACGTTCAAGGCTGCGCGACTCTTACACCCAGTAACGGCAGCCTACTCCGCTAGGAGCGAGCATGTATCTATTACGACCATTTCGAGTGATTAGATCTGTGATGTGACGGACTGTCAGGCCTTGGACTGGTGTGATATCAATGTCTCGGACAGAACTGTTGGACACGTCGTAATCGCACCATGTCACTGTATAGGTTCCCCTTGTATCGGTTGAGCCAGCCTTCGTCATGTTGAGACGCACTTGCGTGGTTTCCACTTCGAGTATCGGATTCAAAAAACTTGCCAGTGGTGTGTATGGTAATCCGTATGAGTCTAACAGGAAGATCATATTCAGTCTGAGTCAGAGGCTGAGTCGCCATTTGCTGGCCGTAAAGAATGAAATATGATATAGAACTTGAGAAATAGAGCAGGAAGCTGTTGTTAACACTTAGACCTGAAGTCTTGATGGAGGTTAATGCCAGAAGTCTGGATTGGAACATTACGGGTTACTCTAATACTCAGAGCTTAACTACAAACGAAATTTCATGATGGCTTATAAATTGACTAGGTATACAGTAGGTATAGGGTTAGTCCCTCCGGGCGTAATAAACATCATTCATTCATTAAGCAATATGGATGAATATTGAAAATTCTTTGCTCGGGGTAATAATAAGCTTTAGTCACTCGATCTGAAAGATGGTAAGCAAGCAGCCGGCATACATCCGACGGTGAAACCCTTTTCTTGCAGGATTTGCAGGTATTGCACAGTATGGATTTAGTGATCGATCACTGATGGATCAGCAGTGACCACTCAAGCATGCATGACGCCGCGGCACACAAATTTTTTTTCCTAGGCAACAAGTTGGGCTCTTGGCACTGATTGATCAACCAGAGTATATCGAGGACCGGTCGATATCCAATGGGAGCCCAGTGGATTAAAGTAATCCTGTCATGATTCTTCGGCCTTTTGCAAGCATCCCACTATTATACTCTGTATCGCTGCCAGAACGCGACTCCAGTTAATTTAAGCGATATGATTGTTGATCTTCCTGCAGAGATCCTGGTGGCTGTCGCCCAAAACCTCGAATTCCATCAAGATGCTTTCAATTTAGCACGATGCTGTCGTCGGATTTACAGTGTCCTCTTCCCACATATTTTTACCACGATTCAATCTCGCTGCCCGTGCCTTGGGGAGCTCAGCCAGATAGTTCATTATATTATCCAACACCCTCAATGCGCAATTAACGTACGATATTTACTCTTACTCTCAAAGCAAACACAATTTTGCAGTCGTATGGGAAGCTTGAAATGCGAACCTGCCACACTCCTCAAAGCCCTACAAACCATATGTCATTCGGAAGAGGAGAAACTACAATGGCTTAATGATCTTCAAGATGGAATGGCTTATCATCCGTGGGTGGCCCTCCTATTGGTGCTCTTACCGCGCTTGCAGAGTTTGGAGTTGAAGTTCGAATACTCGTCAACCATTGAATATACGAGTGAGATTCTAGACCGCGCGATTCGCAGACAGAAACCGTTCGACGTACAGGTTCCTTTCCCCTCGCTTAAGGAGGTCCGCATCTCTTGGTGGGATACCCAAGGTGGAGTTGATCCTTCGAACGCGTTGCCTTTTTTCTGCCTTCCAGAGATGCGTCGATTCTATGGCCATATGATTGTTGGCGATATCAGCCAAGAGGATAATAGTCTAGACTTATCCTCTGGATTTTCGAATATCAATGAGATTGATCTCAAGTTGAGTAACTGCGACACCGGCTTTAGCTATTTGGTACGTGCATGCTCGAGGCTCGAGAGTTTCAGTTACTTGCACGCCGATGGTATTGTTGGGGGGCCCGACGGTTTTAATCCCCAGGTCTTCTACCCTCCACTTTATTGCCATAGAGACAGTCTGCGAAAGTTAAAACTACTCTTCGACCGTGATGCAGGCCATTGTTATTGCGGCTATCCTAAAGAGGATCTATTTTTTGGTTCACTGGCCGAGTTCTCCGTCCTGACAGAAATCGATCTTCGGTCACCCAACATCATGTCTTGGGAAGACGAAAGGAAGGAGGTGCTTAAACTGCCCCTGACAGAGATTCTACCATCCTCCGTAGAGATTCTATCTCTCGAAGACACGTCTCCAAGTCAATTAGACTCTCTAGTTCCACAACTGGAAGCCGTGATTCGCAATAAGAGAACATTCTTCCCATCTTTGTCAAATTTATCCATCGAGGGTGATTTTCATAAACAGCCGCAGATTAATTTCAGGGAATGGTCTTGGGGATTGGTTAGACCTCCTCGCAGGGTCATCGAACCCGAGTTTATTGATAGAACGCAGAATCTGCGTGTTCTGTGTCAGGCAATGGATGTTGATTTTTGCCTCTGGGACCGCCATTGCAAGGAGCCCAAGTATCGGATTTACTCCAGGCCAATCCCAGATACTACCTTACAACGACGGTAAAAGAAGAAATTTTTAGTAAGTTGTGTGTATTGTGTTCTACCTTTATCTGAATACATTAGGTTCCTTAGCCGGGCTTTACAGACATTATAGACATTTGGGCAGACTGACTTATGTGGCTGCGAACCCCCTGTTGTGAGGTTGAAACACTTGTAAAGTTTGCGGATGCCGCTCAGGACCTGCTGTGAGCTGCCTTGTTAGGAGATTTACGATTGGAGATCGACAGCCACACCAGAGCAATGGAGCTGAATAAAAATACTCTAGAGGGCACGCCGAGCCAGAAAGCCAAGCCAACAGCAACGAGATGAGCTTGATTTACAAGAGAAACTGGCGGCCAAAATAGTCCCGGAAGACTGCAACAACGGATCCTTACCAGAGAATTTTACAACTCTTTGACCTCAGACCCGTGAACATGAGTGCAGATAATGTTGACCAAATATCAGATGCCAAGGGAAATTGCCTTTGGCGGAACTAGCGGGATTATTGGCCTCAACTACAACTCGATGCAGCAGCCTGGAGCATTGCAGCACACTTTCCCAAAAGAACGCAGATGGCCCTGCAGGTTCGATACTCTACCAAACTGAAGAAAAAGCAGCATAAGTGCCAGTTGACAAATACTATAAAATCCAAAACTGGCCGAGCAAAGGTCGCTGGAGCGGAATCTAAAAGGAATACGGGGAGCTCTAGTCGCCAATATACCTTGCGAAGATTACGATATTCTCCAGACCGGTATGTGCCGGGGTAGTCCAAATGTTAGAGGACCTCGAAACACCCAGGGGACGATTTATTGGTCTCATTTCAAGTCTTTTAGAAGAACGTCTAGATAGGACAGTCAGTAAATCTTCTCAGCCTTATTAATGTAGAATACAAGCTATTCTAAGTCAATCCTTAAACAATCTAATTTATTGTGTCCAAACAATCCAATTCATTATATTCCACGACCATGCGCCTCCGTAGCATGGCTTGTGATTTCACCATCACTCATAGCTGGAAAAAAGTCGTATAAGACCGAGAAACAAGCGAACCAAGGCCTATTCAGATATCCGGAAAAGCCTTTATAATCTTATACAGCTCTTCAACTCACATCATGTGAACTGTCAGAACGAACGATCTCTGAATCTTGTGTACGTTCAGCGCCAAGACTATGTACACTACTTGTCCTTTGTCTAGTTAGTAAGCTAATGCTAACCGCAAAAAGAGTCCCTGCTGATTTCTCCCGCACCAACTCTGACGTGTCACACGTGGCATAGGCACATGATGTACTGGCCCTGAGAAGAGATGGAGCATCTAGAGATCTATCTCTCTTGGCGTTGTCTCTCGTTCCTTGTTACAGGATGTGCCTTGATGTTTGTGACGGCTGGGCATGGCTCTGCGTTCCCGTCTCAGTTCATGGATAGGGCTAGGAGCCGTGTAACCCTATCCGCGCCGTATTGGGAAGTGATATCAACATCAGACGTCGGAACTGGATAGGGAAAGGCGCCTTGCACAGAGATTTACATGAGAAGCGAGAACCAGACCTTTTACTTCATTTCTTCCTTTTTCCCCTTTATGCTTAATATTACCTGTCGACAAGCACCTCTTGTACGAGATAGTTAGCTAGAATAGCGTACTCAAACCAAGCAGATTGGCACCGTCACATGAGCCTAATCACAATCAATTTCTACATCTTGTGGATTTTTCAGGAACCCTTACAGAACGGGATCATCTACCAACACCAAACGGGAACGTCTATTGGCACCAGAGGAGATCGTTATCGACATCGGATGAATATTGATGAATGGTACTGCACCAAATGGGAATATCACTAACATTGAACGAGAGCGCACACTGACATGGACGTACACTGTCGGTACGAATTGATGCCAGCACGAGTCGGTTAAAGATCTCATTCTCAGTGATAAAAACTATCTTAATATTAACTTCTTAGGCTGGGGAGGTCCTTACTGGGTTAATTGTCGAACGGATCCCGTTGGGATCTTTAAATTTCGTCCGTGCGCACCCTATAACCCTAGACTGGGATGACTGGGGTTAGGGTCAGAGTGCGTTACCGCGTAGACTGTCAGATAATCCGGATTTCCAATGAGGTATAGAATCCAAAGGCCATCCTCAAACATATAAAACTTCACCTGGTGCACCTGAAACTCGACTTGAGACGTCATGGCCGTACTCCTTGGAACAGTGAGAACCCCAAGTCTGTTAGTTGTTACACATCTTGGCAAAATATCTATATAAACCCGGCTTTGGAACCTGATGTACTCGGAAAAACAGAGACCAGAATACATACACAATCTTGCTAGTCACTTCTTATTTTACCATCCTTGTAAACAATTTTTCAGGATTGGACTGGAGTTAACCCATCAATCCGACATAGACCGCGTTCGTTCCAAACCCCTGAATCAAGTCCGTGCACACGTCGTAGTGGTGGTAGTGTACTCGCATCAAATAGATTATGTCTGGATTCTTCTCATCTTCCTCTCACTCTCACCTTTACTAAAGCCATTTCAAAAAAAAAAAAAAAAAAAAAAATTTTTCAATTATATCTTATTCACCGACATTCTACATCACATGCATATAGAGTTATAGACTAACCTAATTCTTCTTCCTTTTTGTCATTATTTAATGACTGCCACATAGGCCTCGGAATGGTGCGGTTCCGGTTCCAACATAGAGAACCACGCACCGCACCGTGCGGTTCTGAGGTTCCTGGACTTTTGAACCGCACCGCACTGCAGAACCGTGCGGTTTAGACGCGGTTTGGACCACATACAGTGCCACGAAATATGTGTTGGCACCCCCCTTATCCGAACGCTACCCGAGCGCTGACCGCTTTCCTAATATGGTAATAATCTAAGTAACGGAAACCTCTGAAAAGCCCTAATACTTTGTATACCACCCATCCGCCTCTATAACCGCACGTACACGATTTGGCATGGTATTGCTTAAATTCTTCAATACTCGTGCTTCAATTGACCCTCATGCTTCTTTTGCAGCTTGTATCAATGCTAATAACGTCTGTTCGTTATCAGGAGCATTTTGTAGTTCTGGATGATCATTATGAATGATTGTTTTCATTATTGCCCAAATATTCTCGATAGGATTGAGATCCGGCGAATATGGAGGCCATTCCATAAGATCAAGCCCTAATTCACGTAACAGATTCCGTATGATATGCGCTCGGTGTACAGGCGCATTATCCTGCATAAAAATATCACCCTCACGAAGTAATCCAGGAAGCTGTTCCATATAAAGTTGCTTTATAACAGTTGCAGTAATACCTCCGCCAGCTGATGAGCCATCTGGGGTTAATGGCACTAGTGGACTCCGTTCATCAAATTTGAATCCTCCCCAAAACATCTTTTTAATGCTTTTCCCAGTACGTATCTCACGTACGTCATGCTCCATGAGTTGCTCGCTCAAGGAATGCCACGTCCATATCAATTGACCCCCTTTGCCGCGCTCAACTGTACACTCGTCGCTCCAAAGAATACGCTGCCATTCACGTGGTGTATAAGCTTCATATCTTAGAGCCCAGGCTAACCTCTTTTGCGCATTAAGAGGAAGAATCTCAGGTCTCTTACGTTGCTTCCATTTCCTCTTATGGATTTTTTGAAACATGCCCTGGATAGTGCGAATAGTAACTTTATTGTCGATCGCATTCCGGAGCTCCATATATTTAATATGAGGATACTGAATCGTCAACTCAATAAGCTTCTGCTTATTCTCGTCCGTCAACTTCTCCGGGGGCCCCGTACGAGGCATTGAGCGTTGATTTATACGCTCTTGCTCCTTCTTGATTGTATTCCGGATAGTTGATATAGGGATTTCCGGGTGCGCGCGGTGTATCCGTTTATAACCCCAGTGCGCCTCTGTATGGAGCTCACATATACGAGCTCTCATACAGGGGTCAAGCTCTCTGCGCGCTGTACGTCGCTGTGGTGGAGGCATTTATATAAAAAAATTTAGATTTATAGAGAATATATGTAAATTTGTGTGCAACGCGATGTGTACGCGTTTCTGTCGGCAGAATAAAGGGCGGTGTGGAGTTTCGGATAAGGGGGGTGCCAACACATAATTCATCCCACTGTAGAACCGCAGATGCATTATTCTGCCAAGAGTTTCCTTTTTGGGATGCATAAAATGCTGACTCATTCTAGGTTTTTACCGTTATTAAACGTTGTTTTGGTCTTGTAACAGCGACAGCCCGTCAGTCTATACTCGTATCTCTCTACGTTCACCTTGTCAAATTTCGCCAAAACAATGGAAACAATGGAAGTGCCTCCAAATCCATACAAAGATCAATAATCGAAGACATGCAACAAAACAAATAACAAAGCGCTTGGTGAAGCTATTCCCAAGACGTGAAACTCATAGAACAAAGATATCCGGCGGTTTCCTTGGCGTTGTGAAACCACCGCCTTCGTACGTCCTGGGGTGTCAACCTGGCTCGGGGTTGGAACCGTGACACTTTTGCTTACAAATACATTCTATAGAATCAAAAATAGTGTCTATTATTAGTTCTGATGATCTCTAGTAGCTGTTTGTTGATGGTTTAATGATATGAGGTTAGTTTATGTCGACGGTGTGATATATATATCGCGGAAGATAAGACACTCATACAAGCTCTATACTGCAACTTCACCAACTTTTCCATGAAGAATCCATATTTAACTACTGATATAAACACATATTGAGTTTTCTAGATAACAAGACTATTTGCCAAATCGATATATGTCTCTCAAAAGAGTCAAAACTAAACCAGACCATGCTTGCCCCTCTATCGTATTAACCTTGTATATACAGTTGATGGGCTTCAAATGTGAAAGGCGGTTTTTGTTGCAATGTAAGCGGTTCCTTTTCCAATTCGGTCCGGCTCTTTGCGGTTCGAACCTCATAGAACCACAGAATCGTGGGCCTTACTATTGAATCATTATCCGAGATACAAATAGATCTATCATAACTTCGCGTTGCTTTTTTTTGAAGCCATACGCCCCTGGTTTCCAGAATCCCCCCCAAGGACGATGGATTATTCTATACTCAAAGGCATCCTGTTGGTATGCTTCTGACACTATCACCTTCTCATTCTAGCTCTATTAATCACAATGTCGCATAGTCAATGCACCCAGATCTCTGACAACTACCCTCCTTCTCTTGGTATTTCTGATGATACCAGTGTCTCGTTATGTCCGTCCGATGGCCTACAACCATTTACACCAGACCTGACTTATACGCATCAGTTTAACTTCACACAGCCTGCGCCCCTACTTCCTCCTCCTGAGACTCTCGAACGCGTTGGCCCTCGAAACAAGAAAATTTACGTCCTTTGGACAGAGATGGTGAACGACGACTTTGTTACGTGGTGGCTCAGCACAGAATATGGAAGTCAGATGAAACGCAATATTTTTGAAGGCAAGCACCAGTCAGAATGTTGGCAACACTTTCACCAGGTTGCTGCGATCCAAGATGGGTCTCCTAAGGTTATGTATAAAGTGTGCAACCACATCCTGAGCCACCCTGCAGATCGCCACCGTGGAACATCATCTATGAATAAACACTATTCGTCAGGGGTAAATTGTCGGAAATCGGTACCAGTCTCAAAGGATATTAAAAGGCTCATACAAGATGGGGTATGTTAAGTGTGATTTAGACATTCCATTTCCACAGTCCTCAGATCTCTTCTAATCCTACCTAGATGCATAGCGCTCCTCAAAAAACGCACTACACCGCGAAAGCTTGGATGGAGAGGCTAGTGACCTTTATTACTACTTCACGGTTACCCTTCCAGCTTGTTGAGTATCCTCAGTTTCGTGCACTTATCGAAATGGCGCAACGTGCTCCTTTGCTCCCCATATTACCTTGTGCAAAAACCATCCGAAATCATCTTCAAGAATTGGTTCAAGAACGACAGAAGTCTCTTCTTCAGAAGCTATCACAAGGCGCAAAGCTTTCTATTGCACTAGATTGCTGGACATCCCCATTTCGCCAGTCTTTTATGGCTGTGACAGGCTACTTTCTGGATGTGGATTGGAATTACCGCGAGATCTTACTTGGCTTTGAACCACTTTCTGGCTCGCATACTGGGGCTTATTTGAGTACAGTTCTTCAACAAGTACTCGAAGAACATCAGATCGAAGCTCGGATCTTGACAGTCACAACAGACAATGCGGCTAATAACTCAACATTAATGAATTCACTCAGCGAGTCCCTCCAATCGATTGAACTACCAAACCAGATACCAGTGATCCACATACCATGTATGGCCCATATAATTCAACTGAGCTTGAACGAGCTTCTTGGCCGGATGGAAGTGAATCCAAGAAACGACAGAGAGGAGATAGAATGGACTGAAAGAGATAAAAGCGCCCAGCCAGAGAACCAGGATATCATTCATACCCTTGAGAAGGTAAAATCCCCCTATTATATACGCTTCCAACGACTTATAAGTTTCTAGATTCGACGGCTTGCAGTCTTCATCAACCGAAGCCCACAACGCCGTGAGAATTTCCTTTATCTTCAGAGCAAAGAGCCAAAGCTTGTTCCAATTCAAGACGTTCGCACACGCTGGAACTCAACATTCCTGATGCTCTACCGTGCTAGAAAGCTACAGTCTACTTTTGATGAGTACTGTTCTGAATATGGTCAACCTGATCTTAAGCTTACAAAGGAGGAATGGCGGCAGGTTGACTATCTTTTATCAATAACAAAGCCGTTTTTTACCTTCACAACGTCTCTCTCACAGACGAAAGAAGTTACTATTCATAGTGTTTTTGCCATCTACAACTATCTCTTTACACATCTCGAGAAGTGTACGGCACAGCTCAGCGGAAAAGAGTTGGCTGGAAAAAGGTAATGTTGGCTGCTCTGAGCTCAGCAAAGGAGAAGCTTTCAGAATATTACGCAATGACTGATCATGTTGGTGGTGATCTCTATGCTATCGGAACAATCCTAGCCCCACAAAATAAGCTGGAATTCTTTTCTACTTCTGAGTGGGAGCCAGAATGGCGTGTCCGATACCGCAAGAGCCTTGAGGAGTATATTGTGCCCTATGAGAAACGCTATTCAGAGACTCAGACTCAGTCAATACCAATACGCCAGATATTGACCGGTGGTATATCTGATATTGATATGCTCGTAACAGCAGCTACATCTCTACAGCCACGAACAACCGCCCATGACGAGATATCACGTTATCTTGGGAGCAGTAAGCTATACTTTACACTCTCTTATAACTTGCCTACTAACCTCCATCTGTACAGGCACTCAGCTAATGAACCCACGAATATTTTGGAAGGATCATCAATTTAAATACCCTATCCTTGCAAGTCTTGCCCAGTATATTCTCACAACTCCTGCTAGTGGCTCTGGTGTTGAACGGTTGTTCAACTCTGCCCGTGATATCTGTCACTATCGTCGAGGCTCATTGAAACCCCATACCATCAAGGAGCTCATGTTATTCATGTGCACAACGAAGTTCGACCTTGAATCAGAAGAACTTTCCCTTATGGATGAGTATCTTACAACACAAGAGATACAAAGAGCCAGGGAGGAAAGGGATGCTCAGCAAGCACTCGAAGCTCAGAATACAAAGTATGATTTTGACCCAATCAGTGACAGCGAGGAGGCTGAGAGTGAGGATGAATCCTTAGTACTACCTCAAAGTCCTCAAGCTTCCCAAGCACGCAGTCAGCGTTCGCTTGGCAAAAGACCAGCAAGGGAGGAAGAGCCACTGATTGAATTGGATGGAAATGAGGAAGATGAGGTTCCTTTACCTTACAATAGGCATCTGGTGACAGTAAGCAGTACCCAGAGACGCTCGTCTGGCCGTCAACCGAAGCGTTCCAAGCGAGATGAAGACTTTGTATACGAGACTCCTTAGCAATTTAGTATAGAATGTCAAGATTACTTGTTTAACTAATTAATTCTTGCATTAATTTCTGAATGTATTTATCCTATAGTAGGTATCTCCTAGTTATTCGACCTAGGTGGTAAACAGATTACCCAAAAATACAGCTAGAATTTGCATAAAATATGCATATCATAGAATCTCTCTGTTTGTACTGTTTGTAGAACCGCTGGTCCTAACCGCGTTCAAAGCGGTGCGGTTCCTGAAGTCATGGAACCGCCCAGCGGTTCTTAAAAGTTGGAACTGCACCGCACCATCTTGCGGTGCGGTGCGGTTTGGTCCCGGTTCCTTGAGGTGCGCTCCGAGGCCTAAATTAACCTGAAGATAATTCTTCATCCAATTCCACACCATTTCAATTAGATTGAGGTCAGGAGAGAAAGGTGGCCATCTAACCATATGGACTCCACCTTTCTCAAGCTCTTGTATAGTAGATTGAGCACCGTAGCCCGGAGCACCATCCTGTACTAGTTGAAGATAAGGATGCTGATGGCTGTACTCTGTTATAAGAGGAACTATATGTTGAATATAGCTTTAAGCATTGATTGTACCCCATTGCTTCTCCCAGAATACCATAGGGCCTTTAGTAGTTCCATGAAAAGAGCCCCAAAACATCCATCCTATCTTATGTGGGCGCCGCTCAATAGTACAGTCTTCATGGAAGACCTCATCCTTTCGGCGAGTAACCCACGTACGTGTATGGTGGCCTGGATTTACCCATATTTCATCGGACCATAGGATAGCTTCCCATTGACTAGGAGACCAGCTTAGGTACTCCTGTGCCCAGAGGAGTCGTTTCTGTTTATTCTCAGGGGATAGCGGTGGTTTTCTTCGAGCAACGTATCTTCGATAGCCCCTCGAAAGTAAGGCTGATCGGATTGCCCATTGAGAATAGCCTAGATCAAGGTGTAAGGCTAATTCTCTGTAAGTTAGGTATCTTGCATACCGTGACGAGGTGACAAAACTGATCAGATCATCAATTTCCGCATCCTTCATTGCCAACGGTCGTCCGGATCTTGTAGAGGGAGTAGGGTGATGTAACAACCAACATGCCTGATAAACCTACTAGGAGTTATGGTTAGAACAGAGAGTGGCAAAAGTGTGGATACTTCAGCTAGTCATGGTCAATATTCAGCTAGTCATGGTCAATATTCAGCTCGTTATGGTCAATAACGTATTGCTGTGAAGCAATATGAATGTCTTTTATATAGAATGCACGCTGCGAAAGCAGAAGAAATAGGTTTCAGTACATTGACATTCCATACTACCTTGTGTGCTTAGCCTTCTGTGATCCCTCTCGAACGTAACTATACATACCTTATGTAACGTTGTTACAGTTGTCAACTCGAATGATAACGATGAGATGCCTCTTAGTGTGATATAGGATATAGAAGAAGATCATTTTCCTGAAATATCGAAGAGAGGCATTATTACGAGCAATGAAGAGATGTCTTTAAGTGACTTCTCTTTGTCTTCAAGTGAGTTGGAGGATCTAGATGAAAGTGTCGGTATAGCAATCCTCCTTATCTCGGCAGCGGGATGGGATCTAGTTTATCCGCGCGCACTAGTGCACGGGGGATAACTACGTCTCACCACACGCATCTCCCTAGTTCTTAGGATTAGTCGCAATATTAGGAATTCAGTATTACTGGCTCAGTCAGCTTGTTGGATTAGCTGTCCTTCTTAGATCTTGCGATCTAATGAAGGTAAACCAACAGAAAGTTCCGGCGAGGAATCAGGAGAAAAAAGCCTTAATCTGCGTGATGATGGACAGGCGTTTCCTGGAGAACCCGAGCTCAACTACGACGACTTCGGGTCAGACTGGTTCTTCTTACGAATAAATCTATGGAGAGAACTTCAGTACTCACAAGGACAGTCAGCTCATGATAAGGTCGCCAATATGTGGGAGACAAATCTCGAAATTGAGAAGATTGGTTGGCCTGTATTGCCTTTTGCAGCTTTCTCCGATCCAGAATCCTTTTGAATTGTAGCAGTGGTAGTAAATAGCAATGGTGGATACTGTATAATAATTTTGCCATTCAACATTTACCGTACATACCTTCTTCCCACACAATTTTCTATAGCAACCTATGCCCTATCTATAAACCATTTTAGTCAACCATCTCATAAATTTGCCAGCGAGAAACCTATAAATCCATTGATTAGCAATTTATATAAGAAATTATTATGTGGAACAAGAATACCGAAAGAGATATTCAATGTGATAACGCTCAAACTTCTGCCATTCAAAAGGTAGCTACCTCGACGAAAAACTAAGCTTGGGAAAGAGAAGAAGGAAAAACAGCTATCTACGGCTCTCAGCTACACTTTATATGTGCGCTCTGCTCCCCGTCGGAACCCAATTAGGAAACTGTGAGAACAAAGAAATATCCTCGCCAGGGCTTAGGGCTCCGTCAGGAGCCGAGGCAGCCAATCCAATGTCAGCGCCGTGACAGCTTCCCTAACACACATAGAGTGTTTTGCTACAGGGACAAGAAGCGTGGAAAAGACGCCCATACTTCGATCGAAGCGCAAGCGCCTGACCCTTGCGTAAGTCTTTGGCCCAGATGCTGCTACGAGTGATGCCATGCTAGGTGGTAGAGGCACTACTTTGTACTATGGTGTCGTAGTCGACAACTCAACATGATTAACTCGTCCCTTAGCACCACACCCGAACACAAAATAAGAAAGTAACTGCTCGCGAACTTTGCCATTCCCATAGTTGTACTGAATTTCTGGAGGTGTGAGCTTAAGTAGAAACCCAAATTTAGCTCCCGCCTGCCTTGCAAGTTGTGAGGCAGGCAATGTTTTATATTAAAAATTTATCATTCATAAGATAAACTATACTGTGCACACACGACAGTCAGCCATATTTAATACTCTGGTAAACTTAATATCAATGAAATAAGCATGGTCAATGTGAGACTAGTGACTCTACTTCTTGTCTATCAAAGACCCTCCCAATCAAATAGGTACAGCTCGAGAAGAGCATTGCATTGCATAAATAAAAAACGTCAAGATGAATTAACTACTATCTGGTAGCAGCTTGGTTTCCAATAAATTATGATGTAGCCTTTGTGGGAGTCAATTGAACCTTCAGCGGTGGCTTTACCCAGAGTGCGTGAGATTTCTGACCATCTAACCATCCTGAGCAGCTGGGGTCCATTTTCAAGTCAAAGTTATAAAGCACACGGGCGAGAATGAGCCTCATTTCTGCGTAGGCAAGACTAGAAGAGGGGCAAACTGGTTAATTGATAGACTCGGTGTGTTTAAGAATAGGTTGGTCCACTAACTTTCTCCCGATGCAGTTTCGAGGTCCGACAGCAAAGGGCTGTAGCGTCTCAACTTTGTCACTGGCAAAACGAGAGTCCCCGAGGAACCTCTCGGGATGGAAGCTCTCTGGTTCTGTCCAATGGTCGGGGCTACGGTGGATGGCATACTGCGGTACATCTACGATGGACTGTTTTCCGATTAGGACCAATGGTACAGGTATCTGAAACCTGATTTCGACCGAGGAGGGTACTTACGCCTTCTGGAACATAGATGCCGGCGATTTTAACTCCGCCTTTGGGAATCTGTCGAGGCAGACCGATGCCAACGGGGGGATATAGCCGGAACGCCTCGTCAAGGCAGGCCAGCATGTAGTCGAGATTTTGGACTGAGAGGAGCGTGATTTCCTTGTCAGACTTGAATGATGATCGCACTTCCATTGTGACCTTGGCTAGTGTCTTAGGGTTCTGTAGCAGCAAGTAGGTAACACCACTCAATAGTGTCGCAGTCGTTTCGGATCCGGCGAAGATGAGGCCCCTTTGTTTCGCTACAGGTTAGCATACTACTTTCCATATCTTTCATGTCTTTGGCGAGACTTTCACCGGTTCTCACAAACTAACATGGATGTCCCGTGGATCTCATCAAAATTGATTCCTTCTCCCTCCTTCTTCAACAGCCCTTCAATCAAGTCACCTCTGTCGGTACCTAGCTTTCTCCGCTCTCGTAGCCACTCTTTCGTCAGGTTGAAGTGTTTGATCATGTTCCTGATGACGAGGGGCATAGTTGCCAAAGCGAGGAAATCAAGCCCCAATATCTTCAAGCCTACAAAAATAGAGTTCTGTCTTGTTGAATCGGCAAAAAGAGAGACCCATGGATGATAGTTGGCGTTGTCCAGGCAGTGGAAAGAATTACCAAAGACTAAGTCGCCGACAATGTCAAATGTCGTATAGTTGCTACGACCACTGGTGAGATTTTTTTTTTCTTTGCAGAAATGACGAATAAGTCGTATGTAGGATGGATAGCCACTTACTACCACTGAACCATATTGGCGGGTGCTTTGCTATCTGCAACCTCCTTGAGCCGCGTTACTAGTAGGTCGACGTATCCGCCAATTATGCTTTCTTGCGCCCGGGTACTCTTCTCAGAAAACCCGTGAGCTAGAGCTCGTCGGAGAGTACCGTGTTGACCCTGGGGAGCGTTGAATATAGAAACATCCTGCTTGGTAAATTTGTAAAACAACGGCCATTTAGGGATCTCTGGAAGGCCGGATACAAGACCAACACGGTGGCCATAAATATCTCTCCAGGCTTCCGGGATGGTGAAGGAAAGCTCATCGGGGGCAGTTCTCACAACGGGCCCGTACCGCTTGTGGAATTGGTCAATTGTGTATATTTGACGCCCCTCAATAAGGTCGAGAACCCAGAAAATGCGTGACGCCCTATACCTAAGAGGACCAGGGAAGTTTCGGAGAGGGTGAAAGAAGACATTGTATATTGCCTTCAATATCACGAAACCAACAATCTAATACAATTTATCAATATCGCCCAGCAAGGGAAAAAAAAAAACAGGCTGAATTAAGGGAGAATATATCTAACCAAAGCGATCGCAAGAGTCGCATAGCGGAAGATTGTGAGTGCAATCATGACAAGTAATGGCTGCGGACAATGGAATGTGTGAGACATTCACCTGTGAGAGACGTTTTCGTGAGTATGCTGTTAGCTAGATACTGGTATCTCGAGCTGGTTCTAACAAAATGAATGGATGGTGTGAAATGTGTCGAGTATTTCTCTCGGAGGGAAAAAACATCGAAAATTGGCCTGCGAAACTGTATATAAAACTGCAATGGACTGTTATAATGGGGCACGATTTTGAGACGATAAAGAAGGCATATATTACCAACATGACCGCTACGTATTGTGATACGCGGTTATTCCATTTCATACCGAATTACTATGCCGGTAATCAGGCAGTACGCCATTCAAGACGCTATTATTTGTCAATACGCTTACCCGCCAGTTACGTGCCCTATGGGATGTCTTATACATCCCTCAAATACATGGCAACACATACCTGATGCTACGTTGTGTACTCCGGTTGACCCCGGTGGTTTTGTCAGTCTTACGGGGCATGTACAGGGATAAAAATCTTTCCAATTCTGCCAGCTGTAAATTACGAATGGGCTAGACCCCAAGTTTAGGTCTCTAGAGCACGAATTTGATGCCATACTAGGAAGGCTGTGGCTTACTACGTAGTATTGAACCTAACCGCCTGAAGGATCCTTACCCATACTATCAGTCCATTTTAGCATCCATTTAAATAGATAAGATTACATAAATTAAATTTATACATTTTACTAAGAATATACACACTTTGCGTTGTCTTAGATGAGCTTAATATGCCAGCGCGAAATGTCCGCTCGTTCCGGATGTAACGTGATGCATTTACGACACAGTTGTTAATATTATCAAATTGATGCAAAGAGTTGCTTGAATAGCTCACTACATTCACATATTATCCCAATCTAGTTATTAGAGGAGTGTTATTTGCTCTCTAGCTCGCATGTACAGCTTTATTTTGTATTGCTGTTAAATGTGTATGCAAGATGAAGAAAATCGATCCAAGCGTCTATCGTCTAAGTCTAGTTATTTGTATTCATAACATTTACATGTGGCTGTGTTCAAAAGTTTTTCTCATGGGTCAGGGCGTGCCAGGGTTCGAGAGTGCATCCTCGAGCAGGTCTTTGATGATGTTTGCCGTAGTTCCAACCTATTGATGCCGAGTTAGCAAATCATTATCCTACCTCACGATTGAAACTTACCCAGTCAGTAGACATCATAATAGACAAATGGTCACATGGCACGGTAGCACATCTGACCGGGCCACCAATAAAGTTTTCCCATCCCGCTGGGCCGTTGTTCTCTCTGCGAGAACCCATCTGCCAATCAATGATGCCGAATTCAGGCAGGAAACCAGCGTTGCTTGGACCAAGCAGGTCCTCCATTCCGGCTCCAGCCCAAAGAGCATATGTGTTTCTAGGCCGTTGACTGGGTGTCATGGGCTTAGGGAAGTACCGTGTCAAAGATTTAAATACACTCAGGGCGTGAAATTTGATTTTGGGCGGAGCGGGAGGAATATGGAAGTTCTTCTCATCGTTGTGGATACCGTTCATCCAGCCAACCTGTTCCATAACACCCACGTTTAGGTTTGTTGGAACTGGCTTTCGCTCTCTGTGTTCTAAGCCCACAGAGGCAGCCATGTTGAAGTCCACAAACAACAGTCCCTGGACAATTTCGCCAGCGTCTGCCAGGATCTTCGCAACCTCGTAGGCATATGCCGCTCCGAGCGAGTATCCGGCTAGAAGATAGGGCCCGTGTGGTCTTGTTCGACGGATCGCCTCTGCATAACTGAGTGCGAGGCCTTCAATAGTGCAAGCAACTTCTCTACCTTCAGCACGGTGGAGTAGTGGTGATTTGCAGGTGAATAAAGGATTATCACCCTTGAAGACAGGCGGAAGCTTCAGAAGAACAGCGGGATATCCGGTTCCATCAGGCAGGAAGAACATGGGGATCTCTGCAGAATCAGAGCTACCTTGCATTAAGAAGAAATCGCAGTGATAGTCTTTTAGATCCTCGTCGATAATCGGAAGCGACTCCGGCGCTGGTGAGTTGCCAGGATGATGCACAACAACCAGTTCCGTAGCTGGCTCTGACACTGCAATGCTTGCAGAAGCCTTGACACTGTCTTTAGACTTGTCCTCCGTGTTTGGACCCAGATTCTTTCGCACATCGGCAACAGTAGGGTGGTGGTGGAAGAAGGATGCGGGTAGATCGAGACCAGTCTGTTCTCTCACGAGACTCACAACCTCCATTGTGCAGAGAGAGTCTAATCCCATGTCGTCAAATCTAGTGGATGGGAGGACATCATCTTTATCGAAGCCAGTCTGGGAAAGAACAATGTCAAGGACGATATTGGCATAGTTGGCTGGGCCATCAGAATTGTGGGTCGATCTAGAAGCGGTAATAGGAGTAAATCTACCCGTAGCCGGGGTCAGCATGCCGTAAGGCGAATCGGGACTGCTCGATCCGCTTTCTTCTTTCTCGCCCTCCAACGGGAGCTCTGCGATTGCTTGACGAAGACGCAGCACTTTAGGGTACTCAAAGAAGAAGGACGCGGGAACTTCAATGTCGAGAGCACTCCTGAAAACGCCAACAAGTTCGATCCATTCTAGAGAATCGAGGCCTATCTCACCGAGAGTGGTCGACTCTGATAGACTGGCTCGATTGGCGCCAGTTTTGGTAAGAATCTTGGCGATAACTGCTTCGGCCGTTTCTTCGCCCACTGTAGCAGGAGCGCTGCTGAATGCAACCGCTGGCTTTATGCCTGGTGGTGCAAAAAACGATTGGGTAGTAGCATGGGCGGGCGGGTTGGTGTGTGTGGTGGTGGCGTTGCCGTTTCGTACCTCATTGCTGTTGTGGTGATCTTGAGATTTCCCGAGAATTGTGGTCAGGATTCTCTTAGTCAACCTTTGGAACACCACACCCTGGACAGTGCCTACAATCTTCTCGCCTTGGAATATGTAGATATCACCTGTGACGTTCCTAGTGCGCTTCGCAGGAACCTCTTGGCTATTAGTATCATGCATGAAGACGTAGCTGGTATATGGTACACCCGGTAGAAGATCGTCCATAAGGAAACGAAGCTCTTCGAAGCCGTTGAAGAGGAAACAGTCCTGAGTGGGCAGGTCTGGATCACTGTGTAGCATGAAGCCGCAGGCATGGATGAGGGCGTCCGACCAGTACGGGTTGAGGTTGAAGTTGTACATTCCAGCAGGAAGAACCACATCCGCGACAACTTCCCTCTGGAAATCAGCGTTCAGGTACACTTGCTGGATTCCTTTGAAATCGCCGCTGTAATTGACAAAGTTAGAGAACAGCGTATAAACCACTGGCTTAGGTAGCTTATGGCCGTTGCCGTCAGGCCGGGTGGCGTTCGTAACCACGTTGTTCTTGGCGGCCTTGATGAAGTGAGCACTTCGGGACCACTCCGCCTCCCAGTCCGCCTTGGACTCAAAGCGAATCTTGCAACTTCCGTGATCTTGCTCGACAGACTTTTCCTGGGACTTAAACGAGACCTCCACAACGGAACTGCCAGCTTGTTTCTTAGCCACTATGATGACGAGCTTCTGTTGATCTTCGCTTGCACTGGGCATCAGAGGATGGGTTATTGAGCAGTCTAGCATGGAAAGGCCAGGCGCAGCCCCTCGACTGGGCTGAATCCGGTGATGGATATACTTCGCTGCCGTATATGCCATGTCCCACCAGCCACTGGCCGGGAATAGATCCACACCGTTGACTTGATGGCCGCGGATAAGTCCCATCAAGTCCGGGTGGGACAGAGTCGACTCAAATGTAACAGCTGCATTGTCACCTTGGATACGTTCCTCCCGGACTCGCTGAAGAGACGCAGTGGGAAAGCCTGGCACAGCCGGGACGGCAACTTGACGCAAAGGCTCAGCTGCTGAACGTTGCTGCACAATTGGTGCGGCGGGTTCGATCCAGTAGTCCTTCAGATCAAACGCGTACGTAGGCAAATCAACCAGGCGCAGATGCTTAGTGAACTGTCGATGGAAGTTTTGCCACTTGATGGACACTCCCCCCTGCCAGCAGGCCGTTATCGCCGTCGCTATTGTTCTCCAGTTGCTTGCCTTCTCATCCACTGAATGAAGAAGTCTATCGTGGTCAACGGCGAGGGTGGCCTTGATGAAGCTGTTGAGAACCCTCTTGGGGCCGATTTCGACCCAGAGGCTGGTATTGTCCACTAAATGGCTTGTTTCAATTGCCTTGAGAGCGCTAACAAAGGCGACTGGCTCTCGTGTCTGACGAACCATGTAGGAAGGTGAGAAGACGTCATCGTCTGTGACAATGACTCCGTCTAAGGACGATGCGACTGGGATACGTGGCTTGGAAAAGGGAACTCGGTCGAGCAGATCGCGGAAGTCCTCAAGAATGGGATCGACCTGAGCACAATGGAAGCCGTAAGGAACATTGAGAATAGTGCCTGAGATGCTCTTCTCCTTGAGCTCAGCATGCAGCTTGGCAATATCTTCGCTGGGCCCACTGACAACAGTAGAGCGAGGAGCCCCACGGCAAGCGACATTAGAGGTAGGATACGCCTTCAACGGCTCCTCAAGATCTTCAGGCGACGCTTGGACTGCAAGCATGGAGTAGGATCCAATCTCACATCTCTCATCCATCAACTGCGCTCGGTTTCCGACGAGGAATAGAACATCGTGGGCTGAGAGCACACCAGACACGTAAAGTGCGACGTATTCGCCCAGGCTATATCCGATGACAAGATCTGGCTCCACGCCCCAAGACTTCCAGAGATTGGCAAGTGACATCTCCAGGACGACAATAGCCAGCTGGGTTTGGATAGGGCTGGCAGAGATCTCGTCGGTCACGTCGTCGGTGAATAGGTTTAAGAAGCTCGGGAAATCTTGCCAAACCGCTAGGTCGTGCAAAGATTGCACCGACTCTCGAAACGGCGTGCAAGTTTCGAAAAGCTGCTTAGTCATACCAGAGTACTGCGATCCTTGTCCGGTAAAGGCAAATACCACGGAGCGCGGTGTAGCAGGTCGAATACCAGTCAAATCTTTCTTCAAGTCCGCTTGCAACAACCCCACGAGACTTTCCGTGCTGTCAACTGTGTAGGACCTCTTCAAATCCTCGTGGATGCGTCTCGCTGTGGAAGTATACGCCACATCCGCCACGGGCGTATCCGGATGTTTCACGAGATAATCCGACAGCCTCTCCATGTTTTTCTGAAGCGACTTTGTCGTTCGCGCAGAGATAGCCACCGTGTAATATTGACGGGGATCCTGGATCTGGGATACATTTTTATCAGGGGCTTCCTCGAGTAACACGCAGTTATTGCCGCCCGAAGCGTCAAAGTTGTTAACGAGAATTCTCATTTTCCCGTCCTGCGAAAACGGGCGTGTCGGAGTGGGGAATGGAAATGACGAGTCTGGGATCCTGATATTCATTGCATCAAGATGGTCGAAAGTCGGGTCCTTGGGCCCGGGGAAACCTGGCTGGCGAGGAATGGTTTTTTGGCCCAGCATCTGCACTGCCTTAAGCAGTGAGGTGATACCGGCCGCAGCTTCGCCGTGACCAAAGTTTGCCTTGACGGCGCCGATGTATAGTGGATTGTCCTTGGGTCTACTACCAAAGACAGTGGTGACAGTCTTCATCTCGACGCTGTCGCCAGCAGTCGTGCCAGTGCCATGCATCTCGACAAAGCCAATGTCAGCCGGCTCAACTCCAGTATTACGAAGGACCCGTTGGATAACAGTAGCCTGGGCATTAGCACTGGGATGTGTGATGGAGCTGGCATCCCAAGAGTAGTTCCGATCGGCACCACGGACCACAGCCAGAACGTTGTCATTGTCGGCAAGCGCGTCTTCCAAACGCTTCAGCACGACAACACCAATGCCCTCGCCTCGGCAGTATCCGTCCGCATCCTCTCGGAACGTTTTACATCCTCCGGTGGTCTTGGACAGAAACCCTGCACGACTCAGTCCGGCATAGTTTTCCGGTTCAAGATGCAGTTGGCCACCGCCGGCCAGTGCCATATCACACTCCCGTCCCAACAGCGCATTACAAGCCATTATGACACTAGTGGTGCTAGCTGCGCACGCGGAGTCGACAGAGTAGTTGCCTCCTCCCCACTTGTAGTGATAGTTAAGCTTTCCTGGGGCGAATGATCGAATAGTTCCCGGGATGTAGTAGATATCAACATCCTGACTGGCACGGCCTTGGCGCCAGTCATCTCCAGATTGACCGAAATACGTGGCCACACGCATGCGATTTGTTGAGAGGGAACTGTCTGGACTATATCCAGCTGTCTGGAGAGCCTCATAACTGCACATCAGGAGGAGGCGTTGGATGGGGTCCATTTGCTTTGCTTCTCTGGGAGAAACATTGAAGAGTCGGCAGTCGAAAAGCCCTGGGCGGTCTAGGAAATGGCCAAAACGCGTAGTTACTGAACTCTTCTTGGCCCCAGTGGTATCATAATAGTTTTGAAGGTCGAATCTGCTTGGGGGTATTTCAGATTCAAAAGTTTGCCCAGCCTTCAAATTTTCCCAGAATGTCTTGACATCATCGCTTCCAGGAAGACGTACTGATTGCCCCACAATAGCAATCATGTTTGAACCATCTCGGGCATCAGGGTTCTTGAGGAGGTTGGGAGTCTTTGACTCTGGAACACTCAAGTCCAAGTCAACCTTGAGGCCGCTGTCTTCTAGCGCCTTCTTGAATGATCCTATCTGACTCGTGGGCCCAAAGGAGGAGACCTGAACAAGCGTCTCACGGCTAAGGCAAGATGCTACATAGTCGTTCACACCAGCGATATGTAGTGTCTCGCCTGTTATATCGTGGAGAGAACTTGAAAGAAGACTACCAAAGGTCTGGCTCTCAAAAGGCTTGCATGTGCTCGTGGAGATGACAAGACGATCCTGTCGTACGGGCAAATCGAGAACCGAGCCAGAGCCAATGAGTTCTTCAATGTTCAGCGAACGTAGGTGGGCGGCGTGTGCTGGGGTGCCAAGTGGTAGGTCCATCTTGGACGCCGAGCTCAGAGTTGATGAGTATTCCCACAGTTCAGGAAAAATGGATGGGGGACCTGATATAGCGGCCCAGCCCTTCGCAAGAAAACTGATGTAGAACTGGCGGTGCTTGGGGATGGCCTAAGGATAATAGTATCCGTTAGCGGGCGGTCGACATATTCTCCCTTTTGTTGCAAGTTTTGCTTACCATATCCTCATTAAAAGCAGTAATAATATTTCGTATTTGCTTTGGCGGAACATTAACAATGGCGACGGCCCAGCGCCCGGGTTTCCCCTCAATGTCCATTGCACGTTTCCATTGTGCCACGCCCAGGTTGAAAGAGACGTCGACCAGTTTTCGACCGATGTCTAGTAGCTCATTGATATCTCGTGCTGTGGCAGCGGCGGCACCCAGAAGAAGTCCACCACACACTCCAACAACGTATGTGGGCTGCGCAGCTGAGTCGGATAGTGTTAATATTGAAGGGTCGGTTTCTGAGCGGCTGGATGGAACGTTAACAACCATCAACACGAAAAATATGAAAAAGGGACATACCTGAGGTAATCAGCAAATTGTGAGATTGTCCACAAGGCACAGCCTATGGGTTCGTAGGTTCCATCTTGCTTGGAGTATATCTCCGCAAGCTCAACAATTGTTTCGAAGTTACGATAACATTCGTAATCCCCTAGTTCGATCTGAGATAGGAGAAGCTGGAGCTTGTCAGCAGCTTCGCGGAGATATCGCCGCAGTATTGGTAATTGATGTGACCGATTTGCGAGGTCTTTGATACAAAGCAGAGTATCAACTGTCTGGTCTCCAAAGAACGTAATGCGTTGTGCGCTTTCGCGGGCACTCGATAGACTACCCATGTTGACGAGGGATGATACAAAACTGCTGCACCAGAGAACGCTTTGGAAAGTGCACAAGCCAAAAAGTGACGTGAACTGGAAGTGATATATGGCCTTCAACAAGCTCAATTGCGATTTGAACCGTTTGACGCCAAAGATTACGGAACTAACATCATCTGACATGTATCCTCCTATTACATGCACCGTACTACTACTACATAGGGCTACGCGCCGTTATCAAATCAAATGGTTACCATTGGTGAAAGAAACTTGGCGATAGGACCATACCACTGAGGTTATCCTTGTACTTCCATAACAATATAAGCACTACGGAGTAAATATCACTCAAATTAAGTAATTTTTTATAATAATATAATGATGATGATGATGGTTTATTACGCCCGGAGGGACTAACCCTATAGGGCACTAGCGCTAGATATATACAATTCGTGTTTTTCCGACCTGTCCTCCTATAAGCCCCTGCTTTTCCTGCTTCCACATATTTATCTTGGTGTCTGAGGTTGAGGTCTCCTTGTCCTGCGGGTCCCCCATCTTGAGTACAAAGGAATTGATAGACTGGCTTAAAGGCTGTCTTCTTCAAGTGTGCAGCGTCCTATCTTCAGCGGCTGCAGCGGCGTCTATCGAATACGAGGGTGAGAGTGTTTGGTTAGTGTTGGCTTTGCTGTGCTTGACTTGGTTCCTATTCCTGTTCCATGTTGAGCCTTCCTGTTGATATTGCGTATCTAATTGTCGTTCGTACGGCTTTAATATCTGGTTGCCATCGCTCAGGATCAGATTGTGCCTTTCCTCCAAGATAGAATGATAGGCTCCCTCTTCTTGTTTCTGTGCACTGTAACATGCTCTCTCTTACTCCTGTCCACTTTGTGCAGCGAAATAGGAAGTGCTCTATAGTCTTACTTGCTTGGCCGCAGACGCAGAGGTCTGATTCTGCAGCTCCTATCCTAGCTAGGTAACTGTTAAGCCTGGTCATACCTTATAATAATATATACGGAGTATAATTATAGGAAATACTTAGTGCGCGGCGCGAGAAATCCCAAAATTGAGTAGTGCTAAGAGTCTTGGCGCCGCAGCGTGTTGGAAGGATACGCCAGATACGAATATTGTCTGCGAGAGAATGGGTCGATTACATAATGTTGGGGGGCACCCTAACCCCCCGGTAGGCTGCCGAAGTTAGCGAACAGCCTACCACAATGTACTCTGGACCAATCGGAATCATGTCATTCTGGTGTCAGCGTAATGTAAAATAACACGGCGATAAATGTCGTACTGCAAGAATACCGGCATACCGATTCAGTGAGAAATGGGAAAACCATGTATCACAATACATAGCGGTAATATTAAATAATATATACCCGCATATGTCGACAAGTTCAAATATTTTCCCACTGAATTTACCCTAATTTTTACTAATAATAATCTAGTATTGAATATAGTGGCCAGCTAATATAGAATACTGCCCGCTTCTGCAGCTATTACTGCCTAATAGCGAGCCTGCACGTCATCAAAAAGCTGAGTAAGAAAGCTCTTACTTGCTTTCTTGCTGGCTTGCTGGCTCTTATTAATGTGTTGCCGCGTAGCTAGCTAGTACTATTATGAGCTTATATGGACACATTGATAATCTAGATACACAGCTAGCCAGGTGAGCCCCCAATTCCATAGTTCTTATCAATTGTAATAGGAGGTTGGGCAGGAGGAATGATCAATATGACACAAGCATTCGGTATCTTCCAATCTTCATTAACAAGGGTACTATTGCTAACATACAGAGACTGAAGCTTGAGGAAAGAAAGAATCCTATCTACCAGGAGCCTGCTTCTTATGCGTGCGTGAGGTTCAGGATCGGAGTCATGACATGATACCAGTATGAGGGGTCAGGTTAGGCCGACCTGAGATAAGGCAAGTCATTGAGTCATTAACAAGAAGTCTGACGTGTCACTGTAGCTGATGTGATCTGGCACAGTGATCCTATTGTACTGTTACATCAATGCGTTGGCATATAACGCATTCTTAATACACAAGTATTTATAGTCTTACATTACCCCGCGGCAAGGCTGTTCCTGTCTCGTTTCATGCATGGCGTAGATTTACTTACCTGGAATATATCATCAAAGACAGAGTAGTATGGATGCGGGTCCAACGTCCATCGGTCAGAGAATCCTTATCGTGATCCTACGGAGTATATCAATCCGAACGCTCATCAGCCCAATACTCCGCTGTAAGGTTACATGATGTGGGCCGTTGATACAGAGTAAGCACTAGGGAATGGCCCCCTGCATATATATAGTATATGATGCCGCGCGATTACGCTATTTTATCGCTCATGCAAGTAAGAACCCCGTCTTCGTTTGGGTCAGCCTTAGCTTGTACAGGAAGGATCGGTTGCGAATGCCGACTAACATCCTTTATCCTGCTCCTGATGGCGGGCTGACGTGACCAGATGAAAATCTGGTTTCATACATAATAAACCGAATAGATGCTAACAACATGCGTTTTGCACAACCCTACAAGCCGTAATTGGCCGTCACGACGCCTGCACATGAGACGACATATCAGCTCCGTCAAGCTATATATTATGACAATTTGAGTGTAGAGTGTTAATGCTACTATATACATGCAGCAGAGATGGAGAACAGCTATGACGACCAGTCAATAGCCGTGATTGGCCTGTCTTGCCGATTTCCTGGCGATGCCGACAACGTAGAACGATTCTGGAACCTCCTCCGTGAGGGACAGTGTATGTTTTAATATGTTTTGTTATCTGTTGTTTCATTCTCCATCTGTATGCCATTTTGCCATGCAGATATCGCTTCTGACTGACTTGTCGTATAGCTGCCATATCCACTGTTCCTGGGAACCGATGGAATAGTCGTCGCTTCCAGGATGACAAGAATCACAGCCAAAACACCAGCCGCACCAATCGCGCACATTTTCTAAAAGAAGATGTATCGGCATTTGATGCCAATTTCTTTTCTATTTCCAAATCCGAGGCGGTAAGTATGGATCCTCAGCAGCGTCTGATGCTTGAGGTGTCTTACGAAGCCTTCGAAAATGCTGGCCTCGCCGTGGAATCTCTTGCACAGAGCCAAATGGGCTGCTGGGTAAGTTCTTTCTCGCAAGACTGGAGAGAAATGCAGTTCTCCGACCTGCAGTCGGTACCCAAGTACGCAATGTCGGGTATGCAACCAGAGATGCTCGCAAATCGAGTTTCGTATTTCTTTGATTTGCATGGGCCAAGTATGGCTTTAGAGACTGCATGCTCCGGTAGTCTGGTTGGTCTTCACGTAGCATGTCAGAGTCTGCGATCCGGTGAATGTGACGCCGCATTAGTGGGAGGAGCCAACCTGTTCCTCAACCCAAATATGTTCCTCGCACTATCAAATCAGAACTTTTTGGCTCCGGATGGACTGAGCAAGGCGTTTGACGCATCAGCAAACGGCTATGGCCGAGGTGAAGGGTTCGCGGCTGTCATCCTTAAACCTGTTGAGAAGGCTATTCGTGACGGCGATCCCATCCGTGCCGTCATCCGCGCGACTGGAACAAATCAGGATGGAAGAACCAAGGGCCTGACCATGCCGAATGGCGACGCACAAGAAACCTTGATCCGATCAACGTATCGATCAGCTGGACTCGAGTTGAAAGACACGGCGTATTTTGAAGCACACGTAAGACTGGTCTTAAACAATAATTAGCTTTACCTGGTCAGAATCCTCACACAATACCAGGGAACCGGAACACAAGTTGGTGATTTTGAGGAGCTAAGCGCAATAGCTCGCACCGTCGCCGACGCCCGCAAGCGCGAAGGGCTAGAAGAGTTGTGGGTGGGATCTGCAAAGACAAATGTAAGATATTTTTATTGTCAAACCTTGTTATAAGTTCAAGCCTGCAACCCTAACACGTGAGACACAGATTGGCCATCTCGAAGCAACGGCAGGCCTGGCTGGCGTACTCAAGGCAATACTTGTTCTGGAGAACGGCGTCATTCCCCCTAACCTGCATTTTAAGAATCCCAACCCCAGGATTCCCTTTCAAGAGTATCACATAAGAGTGCCCACGCAAGAAGTTACTTGGAACCCCGACACGATACGCCGTGTCAGTGTCAATTCATTTGGGTTCGGAGGCAGCAATGCCCATGCTATCATCGACAATGGTAAACAGTACCTGCATCAACGACGGTCAAAAGCAACCCTCGTTAACGGGACTCATGCCGCTGATGACAAAGAGCTGAAACCGGAGGTGCCGCAAATTTTCGTTATCAACTCCAGTGATCAAGAAGGATTAGGTCGTCAAAGGTCTGCTCTTCGCCATTACCTCGCCAACTTTGGTAAAGAAGGACGTGCAAATAGCGGATGGTTTCGCGATCTTGCCTTTACTCTGGGAAAGAAACGCTGTCGCCTTCCTTGGAGATCATTCTGCACTGCTTCCACGGTCCTGGAACTGTCTGAGGCTTTGGAAGCTACCGACTTTCCAAAGATTCGGTCCGGAACAGCGGCTCTGCGACTTGCCTACGTTTTCACAGGCCAGGGAGCTCAATGGGCGCAAATGGGATTGGAACTATTCCAATTTCCTACCTTTAAACAAAGCGTTGTGGCTGCAGATAGTCACCTGAAGAAGCTAGGCTGTCCTTGGTCGGTGGTCGAGGAGTTGCAGCGGAGCGGTGCTGAGTCGAATATTCACGTTTCGTGGTACAGTCAGACGCTGTGTACTGTTCTCCAGGTTGCCTTGGTTGAACTTCTGCAGTCTTGGGGTATCACTCCACGTTCTGTGGTTGGCCACTCAAGCGGAGAAATGGCGGCTGCCTTTGCCATAGGTGCTCTTGCGCGTGAGGACGCTTGGAAAATCGCCTACTGGCGAGGCAAGCTCTCTTCTGAGCTCACGGAGCGTGCGCCTGACCTGAGTGGGGCCATGATGGCCGTAGGCGCCTCTCACGAACAAGCACAGAAATGGGTGGAAGGATTGACTCGTGGCAAGTGTGTTGTCGCCTGCATTAACTCCCCTTCAAGCGTTACGGTTTCAGGTGATGACGCCGGCTTAGATGAGCTAGCCGCGATGCTCAAGGAGAAAGAGGTATTTGCAAGGAAATTGAAAGTCACCACGGCATATCACTCTCATCATATGAAAGTCGTTGCGGAAGCCTACCACGATGTACTTAAGGATGTCGAGGTCCGAAACGTGCCCACTGATGGACCGCAGATGTTTACCTCTGTGAGCGAGACGTTGGTTAACCCGAGCGACCTTGACGCCTCACATTGGGTGGCAAACTTGGTCTCTCCTGTTCTCTTCTCCAATACGGTTGCTGAGCTCGCAAGGGCAAAAACTCCGAAAGACCAGGCAACTGGTTCTGCAGTTGACCTGATGCTGGAAATCGGTCCCCATGCAGCACTCCGTGGTCCAGTCACGCAGATTCTCCAGGCAAAGGGACTTCGGAACGTTGAGTACCAGTCTCTTCTTTCTCGTGGCTGCAACGCTATCCAAACCACACTTGCTGCAGTGGCGGATTTAATCTGCCGTGGCGTAACTGCGGACATTGATGCTGTCAACAACGCGCATACCCCTCAAGGAGCTGGCCACAAGACAATGCCGGCCAACACCCTCACAACCCTACCACCATATGCTTGGAACCACTCGAGGACGTTTTGGACCGAGTCACGCATGCTTCGGGAGGCGAAAGCCGTTAATGATTCGCCTAGTAGTTTCATCGGGCTTCCTATGCCATCATTTGTAGCAAACGAGCACATCTGGAGAGGATTCCTTCGACTCGAACATGTCCCTTGGGTCAGACACCACAAAATGCAATCTGCAGTCCTATTTCCAGCTGGTGGGTTTCTAGCAATGGCAATTGAGGGTGCCAGCCAATTTCAGGGCAAGGACAATAGCCGTGTGGCGAAAGGGTACAAGCTCCGTGACGTTCGGATCGACAGTGCAGTCATACTTACCGAGGAGTCCAACATCGAACATATTTTACAACTCCGGCCTCATGATACAGCGCGTTCCCAGCAGACGGACTCGTATGACGGGTGGTGGGAGTTCAAGATTTCCACCTCTGCGGGTTCGGACGAGTCGCTGAAATGCAACTGTTATGGATTGGTCACTGTCGAGTTTGAACAACTAATTCACCCTTCCCACGCTAGCAAAGCTTCCTCTACTACTGTACAGCAAGCGGAAGCTTTCTACGAGAGGCTGGAGTCTGTTGGTTTGGAGTATGGCCCATCATTCCAGGCCATCAAGACTATCCTGCACAGCAGTGGCGGTCAAACAGAAGGCGAAATTGAAATCATGGATATAGATGTGAATTCCACTACACCAGGAGGTTCGGATGGACGCCCATACGTTGTTCACCCAACTACTCTTGAGGCCTTGTTTCAAATGGCATATGCTGCTTTCGACAACCAGAGTGACGGTGTCAAGAAAGCCCTTCTTGTCACAGATATTGAGGAGCTGCTGCTAGACGCGAGCATTTCCCACACGCCGGGTGCCCGACTTCAGACCTCGGCGAGATCCTCTCGCCTAGGATTCCGCGAAATGTTGGCAGATGTCACTGTGTCTCCTACAGCGTCTAACGCTGGTGGAATTTCCGTGAGAGGATTGACCTGTGTAGAGATGCCGAGCACTGCTGGTGTCAATAGCGATGTTGGCATCACGGGAAGAGAAGGCTATGACTCCATGCTGAGCAAGTTTGTGTGGAAGCCAGCCCTGAACCTGCTATCGGCGACCGAAAGAGAACACCTGCTCATCGCAGCTACAAAGGTGACTGACGCAGAGACGGAGGCAATTCTCGCCAGAGAGGCAGCCGACTTTCAGAATGTCAAATCTGCCCTCCAGGCTAGTCAGCGCGGCAAAACCGGTAGCCTGAAGCTTCGCAATGCATTGAAATGGATATCCCAAGAACTCCCAGACGCTAAAGTATTTGGCAAGGCACTTGAAAATGTATCCCAAGACGGCCAAGGCGCAGGACCTACGGGACCCATCGTCGACGTCCTAAGCGGGACTTCAACCCCAGATGTCCTGCTGAGCGGATATGGCAGCACTGAAAAGTTCCTGGCCGCTCTTCCCGGCGTAAAGGTATCATTGCAGAAGATGTACCAGGTCAGTATGAATGGTAAACACTAAAGCTAGTGTCTTAAAGTTGTAACTAATATCGAGCCAGCTTGTCAGTATCATGGCCCACGAGAATCCTGACCTGGCGGTTTTGGAAATTGGATCTGGCAGTTCAGGGGAAGAGGACACATCAATATTCTCGACAACGGACATACCAACCACGATCAAATACACACGCGCAGTAGCAACCCCTGAGATTCTTCGTAATCTACAGGAATTCTCTCCCCCTGCCGGCCCTATTCCCCGCTTTACTGTCCTCGATCTGGAACAAGATCTGGCTGACCAGGGTATCGACCTTGCTTCATTCGATATCATTATTGGCAACAACGTACTCTCCAACTCCAGAAATGTTGAAAACGTGCTTAGGCGCACGAAATCGTTATTGCGTGATGAAGGCAACATGTGCTTCGTGGAACTAACCAAGCCAAGCTCTAGAGCAGTACCAGTGCTCGGAGTCGTTTGTGACTGGTGGAAGTATGGCATACCCCAACTTCTGTGATGTTCCATTTTAAGCTGACATGATAATAGACGAGGAGATGACGGACTACGTCGACCCTTATCCAGTGACTCAATCAAGGATATCCTCACTGAGCAAGGTTTTACTCTCGACTTTTTGTCACCAGACTTCGTTGACCCCGCAATTCAACAATCCAGCCTAGTGTTTGCGTCGTCTTCTGCGGAGAATTTGCCAACAGCCTCAGCAACAGACGACGCAGACGACGAGGAAATTTACATCTTGATTTCCCCAGAATTAAAGTCGCCAGATGCGGTTGTGCAGAATGTTGCATCAAGTTTCCAGCATAGCCAGATTGTAACTTGGGGTGCGGGTGTGGATTTCAAGGGGAAGTATATCATTTCGCTGCTGGAGTTATATGATCCGTTTATCAACCACCTTACTGAAGAGGACTTTGATATCCTGAAGAAACTCGTCACGCAAGCTTCTAGTCTGCTATGGGTCACAGGAATCCCAGAACCGCACGCTTCCACTATCCTAGGTTTTGCCCGCGTCGTCCGCTTCGAAATACCGAGTCTGGACTTCCGCGTTCTGACTTTGGACCCTGCAACAATAGAGGATGCCAAAAAGAATTCCATTCACATCTCCCAAGTTCAGAGATCTAAGTCTCCGGACAAAGAGTACAAAGAGTTGGATTCTATTGTTCATATCCCTCGTGTCACTGTAGACGCATCACTAAACCATCAGATTTCCAATTTGTGTCTTAGCGAGGCCATTGAGTCGAAGCCTCTAGGTTCATTGGAGAGACCACAAAAACTTTGCATTCGAAACCCAGGTATGCTGAACACGCTCTGCTTTCAGGCGGACAACGTGTCGGAAAACGAGCTTCAAGACGACGAGGTTGAAGTACGCGTGATGGCTAGTGGATTGAAGTAAGTGCCCTTCTCTCTCTATCATAAGCCTTGGTTTAACCGTATAATAGTTCGAAGGATGTTATGGTAGCTCTTGGACACATCACCGATACGCATCTCGGCCTTGAGGCTAGTGGAGTTGTCTTGCGTGTTGGAGCAAGCGTCACACATCTCCAGCTTGGTGACAAGGTTGTCATGCTGGCGAATGGTGCGCATCGAACAACTCTACGCGGCAAAGCTGCGGTATGCCAGAAGATCCCGCAAGACATGACATACGAGGAAGCTGCCGGTTTCCCTTTTGCATACTGCACGGCGTACTACACACTTCTCCACGTCCTCAGAGCTCAGAGTGGCCAATCTGTTCTCATCCACGCTGCGGCCGGAGCTGTAGGGCAAGCATTAGTTCGCCTGGCTCAGCACCTAGGCCTTGAAGTCTTCACAACAGCTGAATCTGCCGACGATAGAGCATTTGTCCAAGAATTACTCGGCCTCTTCCCAGATCGTATCTATCATCCACAGGATAAGGGACTTGTCCAACATGTCATGCGCATCACCGGCGATGTAGGGGTGGATTTCATCGTGAACCCTCTGTCTGTAGAGGAAATCGCAGATTCCTTAAATTGCCTTGCTGACTTTGGAACATTTGTTGAGATGGGCATGGAAAATGACTCCCGCCATTCCACTCTGAATACGCGACTATTCCGTCGAGACACTACCTTTGTGGCCGTTAACCTACAACGAGTATTGGAGCTGAGGCCCAAGTTGATTGGAGAGATCTTGCAAAAAGCTCTGGGCCTCTTTCAAGATGGCCAGGTGAAGTCAGTTTCGCCTTCAAATGTATACCCGGTTTCGGAAGCAGAGGCAGCTATACAGATGTTCCAGGATAATCGCCATCATGGTAAAATCACGCTGTCGTATTCCTCAGAGGACTTTGTATCCGTTCTGCAGAATCCGAAAGACAGCTTGAAGCTCTCGCCGGACAACACCTATCTCATTGCTGGTGGTCTCGGTGGCATTGGGCGAAGCCTCGCCACTCTGCTCGTCGATTGTGGAGCGCGCCATATTGCTATGGTCTCCCGTTCCGGTGTTACATCAGTTGAGCAACAGCAGCTTATTGACAATCTAAGTGAGCGCGGTGCTAAAATCGGAGTTTACAAATGCAGCATTGGCGATGCCAACGCCTTGGGCCGAGCGCTAACCCAATGCGCAAGTGAGATGCCTCCCATTAAAGGAATCATTCACTCAGCGGTTGTTTTCAGAGATGCCGTTCTTCATAATATGACATACAAGCAATGGGATGAGCTCTTGGATGGTAAGCTCCGAGGAAGCTGGAATTTGCACGCACTTACCACTTCTTACAACCTCGACTTCTTCCTCTGCATCGGATCCTTCATGGCTATTATTGGTGGTATCAGCCAGAGCAACTATGCTGCCGGTAGTGCTTTCCAGGACGGATTAGCTCATCTGAGACAGTCCCAGGGGCTGCCCGCTGTCACGATTGATCTTGGTATTGTGAAAGGCTTCGGTGCAGTAGAAGAGCAGGGTGCAGTGGGCCACACCCTCGAATGGCGGGAACCATTCGGCGTCAGTGAGCCAGAAGTACACGCTCTGATCAAAGGTGCATTACTTGGTCAAAGGGGCAACTGGGCACTAGATGTCCCAGCCCAGATGATCAACAGCATACCGACGGGAGGTATGGTTCGTAGCTCCGGTGTCAGTCAGCCATACTACTTTGATGACCCTCGATTCAGTATCATGGCCAAAATTGGCATGGACTCGGAGAATTCAGATACGCAAGCCAGTGTATCGCTCAAAGAACTACTTGCCGATGCGGAAAGCTCTGATGATGCTGTATTGTTCGTCACCGGCGCAGTGATCAGCAAGGTAGCGAAGCTGATGCAAGTAGCGGAGGAAGAAATTGATACAGGAAAGTCGCTGCACGCCTATGGAGTGGATTCTCTTGTGGCAGTAGAATATGTTAGCTGGGCCAAGAAGGAGGTTTCAGCCGACATTACTGTTTTTGATGTAATGGCTTCAAAACCCATCATGTCATTTGCTCGTGATCTTGTAGGTAAGGGGAAATGGGGCGCAGCGATTCCAGCTTGCAAGAGTTAAAAGGAGCGATGCATATATAGAATATAGGAAGTTTTCTTTTGTTGTTAGTTAGATGACCATCGATAAAAGTGAATTTGCACTGCACCAATTACAATTCTGTTCCCGACAGTGGTACTATATTTAATTAAATTTTTAAAAAGCTTGAAAAACACCTAAGTTCAACTGGGTGACACGATTCTTTGGGTAAGGTTCATCTTGATTAGGCAAAGTGCCAGATTAACAATATACCCAAAAGTCTGATCTGACTGCAGTTTACTGTAAGATAACAACGCAGCGGCCAACCGATTATCTCAATTTACTGCGAGACTGCTGAACAGATAGGACTTGAAGCCCCTAATGAAATATTGAAATATCCAGGGTAAAAAGTAGAGGGCAGGATATGTAGAGTAGCAGAATGCGGAATGTCAGATATATTTCACCTCTTCAGATTCCTTCTTAACCTAAAATTTCATTTCATGTCACATGACTACATTGTGGTGTTGGAACTCAGAATGAGCTAAACCAATTTGGGAATAGGACAATATTTGCGTATCAAGAAATTTCGAGAATTGGCATCACATTCCGACGCGATATTGAACATTACAAATCAACTTTACAGCTTATCTCTAGAAAGTTCGATTTGCACAAGTGTCGACTTTTGGTGATATCACTTCTATGGAATCTTGTATGTAAAAACAGGTTCAATACTCCTAGATAGTGGTTTGAGAGGAGTGCCGGAAAATAGACCTAGTTCCTTATACGTAACGTAATTCCCAAGCGAACCGCCCACCCAAGCGACCCGCCCACCTCCCCGAAAAATAACTCTCTATATTGATTTCTCATATTTCAACGCGTCAAAATGCCACCAATTCGCAAGAAAGATCCCTTAAAATCTACTCAGATAGAGGGAAAGATCCAGTTAGCTATTTCTGATTTGAAAAATGGAAGAATTTCCAATATTCGTGAAGCTACAAGGATTTATGATATTCCTCGTACGACTCTCCGAGATCGACTCAAAGGCATTGAATATAAAGGTGAAAAGCGCACCAACCACCATAAATTGACTCAATCTGAGGAGGATTCACTTGTCAAATGGGTTCTTGATTTAGATCGACGTGGATTATTTCCCCGACATTCTCTTGTACGAGAAATGGTCAATTATCTTCTACAACAACATGGAAAATCACAAGTTGGAAAAAACTGGGTGACCAATCTGATTAAACGCCGTCCGGAGATTGATTCTAAATTCGCAAGGAAATATAACTATGAACGTGCCAAATGTGAAGATCCAAAGATAATTCAAGAACATTTTGACCGCGTACGAGCTGCTATATCTGAGTATGGAATCTTACCAGAAGATATCTATAACTTTGATGAGACTGGCTTTGCTATGGGACTCTGTGCATCTGCGAAGGTTATTACTGGAAGCGATCGATATGCTCAGCCAAAGCTTTTACAGCCTGGAAATCGAGAATGGGTGACTGCAATTGAAGCAACAAATTCAACTGGTTGGGCGTTACCTTCGTACATTATTTTCAAAGCAAAGAAAAACGTACGATTAGGTTGGTTTGAGGATCTTCCAGATGATTGGAGAGTCAATATTAGCGATAATGGTTGGACAACAGATCAAATAGGATTAGAATGGCTTAAAACCCATTTTATTCCTAATATTAATGATCGTACAATGGGAAAATACCGAATGTTGATTCTTGATGGCCATGGAAGCCATTTGACTCCAGAATTTGATCGTACATGCACTGAGAATAATATTATTCCAATCTGCATGCCACCTCATTCTTCGCATCTATTACAGCCTCTTGATGTTGGCTGTTTTGCAGTTTTAAAACGGTATTATGGGCAGGTTGTTGAGCAACGAATGAGGCTTGGATTCAATCATATCGACAAAATGGACTTTTTAACAGCATTTCCACAGGCTCGTACAGTGGCATATAAAGCTCAATCTATTCAGAATAGCTTCGCAGCCACTGGATTAGTGCCTTTCAATCCAGATCGAGTTCTTCAATATCTTAATATTCAATTGAAGACTCCAACCCCCCCTCCAAGTCGATCAAGCAATACAGCATCATCCTGCTTACAAACACCTCAAAATATACGCCAATTTGTACGCCAGTCAACTACAATCAATAAGCGTATAAATAAGCGTACAGGAAGCCTGAATCAGAATGAAGAAATCAATCAGGCAGTTATACGGTTATCAAAAGCCTACGAAATACTAGCGAATGATGCTTTACTCGTACGGAAAGAAAACCGTGATTTACGAGCTGCGCATGAAAAAGAGAAGCAAAAGCGCAAAAGATCTAATAAACAGATATCTATTGAGCAAGGGATTACTAGAGAGGAAGCTCAGGCGCTCGTACAAGGTCAGGTTGAGGCATCTCATGCTGTTACTACTACTCTGGCTGAGCCGGAGCTCCCAGCTTCTCAAGCAGTCGTACGCCGCCAATTTCGCTGCAGTGGTTGTAACGTTATGGGGCATAGAATAAATCAATGTCCTAGTCGTACTAGTAGTTAGATTTTTGTATATAATTTGTACGTGATTGAGAAATTGGGATTTGAAATCAATATAGAGAGTTATTTTCCGGAGAGGTGGCCGGTTCGCTTACATGGCCGGTTCGCTTACCGATTACGTTAGTTAACTGATTCCAGGCTTGCTGACTACCGTCCTTCACCGCCTGAGGAATAACCCTACCTGAGGAATAATTTCAACGGCTTACTGTACAGAATATTTTGAAGCTTTTACAACACCACATAATAATTAAATATAGTGAATTTCTGGTGTAGCACTAAATAAGCTATGGCGAATCTAAAAAGCATAAAAGTTAATCGCGAAAACGTACAGGGGGCCGTATCGCGCGGCCCCTACGGTTTGTAGTAACAACCACCTCATTATCCTCCACATGAGCCTCAGGTTGCACTCTTGGCTTTGCTTGCCTAGAAATTTGCTCTGTGGGTTTTTTTGAAGCCTTTGGAGTTGATATAACATCATTTTGAAGCTGTAAATCAGCTAGCTTAGCCAATTCTTGCTCGTCCTTAAGCCGTTGCTTTTCCGCAGCCTCTTGCTCACGCTGCTCACGTTTTTCTTGTCGGATTTGAGCTCTTTTAACCTTTTCGGCCTCTTTAGCTTGCTTTTTAAGCTGTTGTTGAAGCTTTTTATCATCTTTATGAGCCTGCTTCTGCGCGGCTTCGTCATTTTTTTGAGAAATAATATCACGAGCTTGCTGAACCTTAGTAGGGCTCATAAAAAGCGCTCCACCATCTTGTTCTGATGGTAAACCTAGTAATAAAGGCTGTTTCTTGTTTTTAGGCTTCTTTGCATTTATGAGAGCTCTTTTCAGGCCTTGATTCTCATTTTGAAGCAAGATAAGCTGAGTAGAAAGATGTGACACCGTTTCTCGAAGCTGTACAGCCTTTTCATCATAAATATTGTTAACAACAGTCTTAACAAGCTTCTCAAGCCGTCTCCAATCTTCTGGAGGAATAATTGAAGCTCCGGATTCGCTTGAGGATGGCCGGCTGGTGATTTTCTTGTTGAATTTGTTGATAACAATCTCCGGATCAAAGGGATATAGACCAGTCGTTCTGAATGCTGAATTGATATTCTTGCTTATAAAAACCTCATTCCAGCTAGCCCAAAAAAGGCGAAAAAAGTCACGTTTAGTGAGCCGGGTGAAGCCTTGGCTATCCCTTATAAAATCATCCAATTGCTTCGTATAAGCGTTAGAAAGAGGCGAGAAAAGAGCGACATCAAGAGGCTGTAAAGTATGTGTTGCATGAGCCGGAAAGATTGCTAATAGAATTCGATTCGAGTCGCAGTATTCAATAAACTTCATTGTAACGTGGGATCCATGCCCATCGAGGATAAGAAGGCGCCATCCCCGGCTTGCTTGAGATTTTGTCTCTTTATCAAAAACATCCACCAACCAGCGATATCCGATATCATTATTAGTCCACCCTGACTCTGAGGCTGCAAAGAAGCATCTCTGTGTTTGGGGATCGTAATCTTGAAGCCAAGAATCCTGTATAAAGCCCGATTTTGCCATATAAATAAGACTAGGCGCTAAAGCAGTTCCATTGGCACAAATACAACCAATTGTTGTAATCCATTCTCGATTTCCATCCTGAAGATGCTGCTTATAGCCCCCTTGCTCATATTTGCGCCGAGTAAAGATTCTTTTCCGTTTTGTGCTTACTCCAAGCATGAAGCCCTTCTCATCCATATTATAGATTTGCTCTGGGCCGAGGTTATATTCCCGTATTTTCCGTCCAATAAGCTCAAAATATAAAGCATATTTATATGCCGAATCTGCCTTTTTTCTATCCGAATCAAGGCCCGTTGAATAGCGAGAAATCACCTTATCCGAATGAGCCTTGAGCCAGCGTGAAGCCCAGTTTTTCCCAGGCTCTTTACCAGATATTTCTCTTGCAAAGTTCGCTAACATTGAATTTGTAGGGGGCAGGCCTCGCTCGGTGAGTTGATTTATCCATTTTATAAGCGCTCTTGATTGCGTGGTGGTGAGTATTCGTTGCTTGTCGTATTGCTCTTCTTTTGAGCCTGTAACACCGTGAAAACGTTTATAAAGGCCCGATTGGCTAACGCCGTATGTTCTTGCAACCAAACTAATATTAGGCTTTTCTCCAGGATCCGCTGAATGTAATGCTGCAAGTGCGAGCTCCATTGAAGCCATATTGGTTGATATATCGCGGTGTGAAATATTCGCGATTTTTCGCGTTTTGGGGTAAATTTATTCCTCAGGTGGGTTTATTCCTCAGGCGGTGAGGGACGGTAATGCCGGATGGATCAGGGGTCAACATACGTTAGTTAGTTTTAGAGATTGATCACCACCACCACTACCTTGATCCAGAGAGATCCATTTTCATCATCCACCAGATTCGAGAATCATCATTATTTGATCTCATCTCTTACCATCTATCGCTATATGTGATTTTTAATTCACAGTCTCTCTCTCCAGTATATACCAGTCATCTAGTTTATACACTAAGATTCTCCTCCCATGATGGAGTTCCATAATCTGATGTTTGAAAGACTTACCGAGTTTCCCGTTATCGTTTGTCGTGAATGTCGATACGCTGTGTGGGCTAACCAGATTGAAGGCCATTTAAAGCAAGCGCATCGCCATATATTAATGAGTGTGCGAAAGCAACTGGCCAAGGAGATTTGTAGCTGGCCGGATATCGCGATTGAGCCCATTGAGTTAGATATTTCACCTACTCGAACCCATGCAATCCTGCAACTGATTGGCCCAGTTGATGGTTGGCAGTGTCGATTGCAACTAGAGTCATGCCACTATATATGTACTAGCATAGCTTAGTTACGGCGACATTGGCGGGAGCAGCATGACTGGTGCCGGTCATCCAAGTATGGTCATCCAACTAAGAAGGAGCAGATTGCTATCCGGCAGAAGCAGGAGCGAGTATGTCAACCAGTGAAGTGCCAGCGATTATTTCCGCGAAAGATGGGATCCCAGTACTTTGCAATTATTGATAACCATGATAGTACGGATGAGGCTGATTCTCCATCATTATCCAACGCTGCAACATTCTGGGAGCAAGCCAACGCTAAATTTGCCGAGTTTGAGAAGAAGCTGGCGGAGAAGATCGCCCAAGGACATGTGGATGAGGCCAACCCATGGCTTCGTCGAACCGGATGGTTGCTATATTTAAAACCGTTCACATTTCATAAATTGCAGGCATTAATCGAGGCACCAGAGCCACCCAGTGAGGATGAGAACCAGAGTGCCGCCATCCCCGATACCGAAACAGCGGAGAAACGTACCGCGTGGGCAGTATGGAGTGCCATGGGGGAAGTGGGACGACTCAGCCAGCTCTCCGTGTTGCACATGGGCGTATTTGTCCGCATGGAAGCCATTCGTTCCGAGAGAAATCAGACGCGGTATCAGCCACTGGAGGCATATCAGGATGCCAACGCGGTGACGGATCGAGTACGTCCGTGGCAGCAGATCTTGATGTTTTTTTGGCGAACGCAGCAGCAGTCTGAGTCCCAAGAGCGTCAATCGCAATATCGCTTTACACGACGGCAGAAAGAGGCATGGAAACGATTGGTGCAGATCGCACAATCTTGAGTCCGTCCGCCCAATGTAGGACGATCGATTGTGGTTCGACCAGGAGAACGTCGTCCATGGGAGTCCCGTTCCATTCCCAGTTCGCCGCCGTCATCCGGGGTTGAGACCATGGCACCACGACGTGTCAGACCCCGTGGTGAGGAGGCGATGTCAGACCGGAGCAGGGACCGGTTGGAGGGTGATGCAGACCCAGAGGAGGTTGATCCCGGAGAGGATGACGACGAGGAGTATGACGAGGAGAACGAGGAGGAGGAGGAGGTGCCCCCATTAACACCGATCCAGCAGGCATGTTTGGACTTTTGCATCGAGCTATTGAACTAGCGGATTGTCCGTCGCGAGTACGACAGCGCGTTGATCTGTGCCACTGCGATCTTGGGAGCTCGAGAGGATGGTTGGCGCACCCCTAATGACTACCCACCCATTTTATCCAAGCTGATCAAGCTGGCCCGTTTCATGGTGGTCCGGAAGGCCATTGAATTGAGCGCCGTGCTTAAAGGTAATGAACTGCAGAGTTCAATGAATGATGCAGACTGGGACAGTACAGATAGAGGATCACTGTCCCATTTCCATTCCCACACCAACCAGAAAGGCTGTTTGCAGTGGGTGACACAGATGGTTGACACATTTATGATCCGCGGTTCACAGAGTCCGATGCAGTGGATGTTAGATCTCCGTACATACGGATTGAAGATCCATTACAACACCACGACGGAGGGCCACGTGGGCTGGCAGAACCACGACGAGCTATTGTATAAAGACTTGCAGTTTACCATGAGCGAGTTTCGAGGCATGGTGGATCGGACGACCCGCGAGGCACGGCGGATCTTGATTTTGCTGCAATGTTCACCTGAGGAGGCGCCAGCAATTCCATGGGATCGGCTATATGATAATCCAGTTAATGAGGATTTCTGTTGGAGCTTTTTACAGGATTCCCACACCACGTGGCCCATAGATGGGACGAGCTGGTTATGGCAGCATATTCAGCGTCATCCCGCACTCCATTGCAAATTCATACACGTGGATGAACAGAGTATCCAGCAGGTTCGATGGCAGGCATTTCATCGATAGATTACGGCGTTTTTGGAGAAGCTCATCGCTTGTATGCAGTTCACATGGGGCCAACCTGCTCGTGCTCCCGAGCTGTTGAGTATCCATCATGAGAATAGCTAGGCTGGTGGGATCCGCAACGTGTTTATCGAGGACGGGCTCGTGGTGTTGGTGACCAAGTACCACAAGGGTTACCAGATGAGTGGCAATGTCAAGATCATCCAACGATACGTGCCCCGTGAGGTGAGGGAGCTATTGGTGTGGTATTTATGGCTAGTATTGCTATTTCAATGGCGGATGGATGCCATCTTATATGGACGCGAGGAGATCTATTCCCATTTATAGGCATCCCAGCCCGGCCAACCCATATAGTCATCGGAACGATTGCGATGGATTTTGAAGTGGGAGAGTGCCATTGGGTTAGGTGGACGCACGTTGACCACAGCATTGTATCGAGAGGTGGCCATCGCCATCAGCCATCGATTCATGCGGAACAGCCGTGCGTTTACGCGCAGTGCCGCGGACGAGGCCAAGGCGGACGAGGAGGAGGACGAGATCATGGACCACGTTGCGGACGAACAGGCCACCCACAGTCCCAACACCGCCGGCAACATATACGCGCGGGAGTGGATGGAACGAGTGGGAGAAGTGGCGGAGCGACGATTACGATTCCAGCAAAGCAGTCAGGAGTGGCATCAGTTTTTAGAATTCCCGTCCACCATGCGGAAGCTGCGCGAGGATCAGACGACTCCATTTCAAGACAGTGCCGAGAACCGTCGGGTGGAACAGTGGAAAGCCACCCGAGCCGCTGATCCCATCCAGGTGTTGCAGGAGATGATGGGCGAGCCAATCACGTTCCAAGGCAATCAGTAGGCGGTGATCCAGGCGATTGTACAGCAACAGAGTCCCATCATCGCGATCATGCCCACGGGAGCCAGTAAGGGTTTGTTATTCATGCTACCCGCATGGATTGGTCGCGGAGGCACCACGATCGTTGTGATTCCACTGGTGGCATTGCAAGAGGATATCTAGCAACGTTGCCGGCGGCTAGGGATCTCGTGCGTGGAGTGGAACTCCCAACATCCCGTTGACGGTGCATCCATTGTCTTGGTCACCCCCAAGTCCGCCGTGACCAAGACATTCCAGATATTCATCAACCGCAAGCAGTGGACCAAGGAGCTCGATCAGATTGTGATCGATGAGTGCCACATGGTATTGCAGAAGGGATACCAGTTCCGAAAGGAGAGGGCGCAGTTGGGGAAGTTGGTCCAGGCGCAGACGCAGATGGTGTTATTGACGGCAACATTGCCCCGTGAGAGCGAAGCCACATTGTGTGAGCGGATGTATTTTGAGCCCAGCACCACCCAATGGTTCCGTAGCCGGACTAGCCGCACCAACGTGATTTACGTGGTCCAGGTCGTAGGGAAGAAGGGGATGAAGCGGGAGATGATTGAGCGGTTAATGATGGAGTGGATTGAAGAACGAGTGGAGAAGTTCCGACGACGAGAGGACCCATGTAAGATGGTCATCTACAGTCACTCGCGAGGGTCGACGGTCGAGATCGCCCGCCAGCTGCAGTGTCCAGCATACCACAGTAAAACCGTGGATCGCCGCGGGGTGTTGGCATCATTCCGCCAGCAGAAGCAAGGGGTGATGGTGGCCACCAGCGCATTGGGAATGGGGATCGACATCCCCGATATCCGGATGGTCGTCCACGTTGGACCGACCCGGACGCTGTTAGATTATGGACAAGAGAGTGGGCGCGCTGGACGAGATGGACGGCCCAGTCTGGCGGTCATGTTGATCGATGGCAGTGGACAGGGTGTGGGATATCCCGAAGTCGTGGATGAGCGAGTGCGTCAGTACATCGACGGTAGATGTCAGCGATGGACATTGGATCGATACTTGGACGGGACGGTGGATGGGTATGAACGGGAGCAGTGTGAGGAAGGGAGGCCCCATGCGATCGGTGTCGCGGCGCCACACCGGTGTCAACGGTCGACGTTAATCGCGAGGAAGAGGATCCCAGTGATCCCGAGGGGATAGAGGAGGCAGATGACGATCACGAGGATAATGAGAGGCAGCACCGGCCACCACGAGGACACAAGCGCGTAAGATCCCATCCCGTCACAGAGTCAGCGGCCAAACGACACGCCGGCTCCACGTTTCCGTCCATTTCATATTACCAGGCTCCCGTTCAACGGCAGATGCAGCAAGCGGAAGACAATGGACGGGAGATTGAGTCGATTCGGGACCAGTTTGACCGGTGGGCGGGACAATGCCGGATCTATACCCTATCGTCAATTGGATCCTGGGTAGGATCCATTTGTCCGCCCGCTGATTGGCTGCCGCTCCCCGCGCCCCACTCCTAGGGTTAGGGTTCATGCGCTCTAACTGCCGGTGCCGCAATCCACACCCAGAAAAAAAGAAAAAAAGCAAAAGGAGCAAAAGATGAGAACGCATCGCGTCGATGGAGTGGACGGGAGGAAAAAGCAATGATGAGAACGCGTTGGGTGGAGAGAGAGAGAGGATCGAGATAATTTGCACCGTACAAGGAGATCTTAAATATTCCTTCCAATCTTGATTCTGTTGATGGTCCTCGACTCCTCACTTTCTCTCTCTCTCTATCTGTATATTTATTATCCTAGCCAAAGTGGCCATATCCACATTTTTAGATGTGATGGAGCTGTTCCGGTACATTCCAGACTACCAGATCTGGATCTGCCAGTCCTGTCGATATGCCATGTCCCCATCCCATCTCCTAGCACATCTGACAAGAAAACATGGCCATGATTATCGAGTAAAAACCCAGATTCAGCAGCAGCAAATCTTAGAGGACATGTTAAAACAACCTTGGATTGATCCTCAAAAAGAGAGCCTACGATTCCCATCCACTACAAGCACTCCTATTCCCTGCCTTCCTGTCATTCCTGGGTATCGATGTCCCAGTGTAACATGTTCCTACGTGACTGGAGCTGCAGCAACCATGCGACGACACATCCGTCAGCAGCATCCAGAGATCCCGAAGAATCCCAAGGGTCATCCGCGTGCCTCTACCCACTACGTCCATATATACCCCAGAGTGTACTGTCAACGGTTCTTTATCGCTGGCGCAGGAAGCCAATACTTTGCTGTCACCCCTTTATCCTCTAAGACCCACGAGCAGCCTCCCGCACCAGGATCTGGGGCGAACTGGATCGAAGCCGAGGTCAATACCGTGTTAGCCAGAAGTGAGGTGATCATCGACACTGCGAGTAATACGATCCAGAGCCATGGTACATCAACTGAGGCCTCTCCCTGGCTTGAGATGACCCGCTGGGGGGACTATCTCCGTGGATACTCCTTTCAGCAGGTAGCACCGCTAGGAGCACGGCCTGATCCCTTGCAGGAACCACTCCAGGCAGAATTTGCTAGTAGTGTCAGTCGGATTATCCAGCAAGCATATCAATCAATTCAAGAGGATAAGATCAATGTTTTTGATCAAGTCCAGATTAATAGTTTCCTACAGCACCGACGGGCCTGGGATCGGCCATTATTTATTAGATTAAAGAAGGCAACCTATCGGAATTATGAACATCTCTGGCAACGGCTCCTCTCCTTCGTCTACCGTTCCACCCAGCCCGAGCAGCCTGTCCAGCTGCGTCATCGGCTGACCCCACGGCAACTCCAGCATCTTGATGAGATGGTGGACTATGGGATTGAGGTATTAGCCTATCAAGGCCAAATCACACGGCCGCTTCCCACCGTGATCCGAGGGTCGACCCTGGCTGAAGCCCAAGCGCTGCTGGACCAGGCCTGTCTCCGTCTCTCGATTGCCCTGCTCAATCACACGTTAAAAGGAGATCTCTATGAAAGCGCAGTAGTTAGCTTTCTTGCTGTGCTAGGCGTTGATGCAGAGAAACGGACCTTTCGGGATGCATATTCATATACCCCATCACTATCTGGTCTGGTTAAGATGGCCCAGATGCTTGTGGTTCAGGAGGCTATTATCCAGGCTGACGAAGACCAGGTGGAGCATCCTGCAGATGCTCTTGATGAAATGCGAGAGCGATTCTTAATCCATGGAACGCGAAGCCCCTTTGCCTGGATCACACGACTCCGCACGTATGGAAAAAAGATCCAGAATACCACCACCAGTCTTGGTTATATCTATTGGTCTGAGGATCAAGAACGGCTCACCTACAAGGGACTAGATATGACCATGGAATCCTTCCGGCATTTTATCCAGACTGAGATTCGACAGGCACAGCAGAGTCTAGAGACACTGTTTCTTCTCCACGATGAGGAGACTCGAGAGGATGTCGTCCCTATCATTCCTCTCTCTCGATTAAAGGACGATCCGACGGAGAGCCGTTGTGGCTGGAACTTTCTCCAAGATGTACAAAATACAGAGGCTCTTCCAAATGGGCAGCGATGGCTCTTAAACCGCGTGCTAAAAACCGAGTGGCTTCAGGAGGAATTTCTTGATATCCAGCAACCTGGCCATCAGGTCCAGTGGAAGATTCCTGCAGTACAAGCATATCTTCGAGACCGCGATCAGTTCTTAGAACTGCTCCTGCTGCTGTGTCATATTACTGGGGGCCAGCCCGCGCGAGGGACAGAGATATTGAGTCTGCGTCACCACAATACGGTCCATGGGCGACATCGCAGTATCTTTATTGAGCAGGGATTGGTCAGCACAGTAACCAGTTATCACAAGGGCTATCATGTCACTGGATCGACCAAGATTATCCATCGATATCTGCCACAGCCAGTGAGTGAGATGATGATCTACTACCTCTGGCTGATTCTTCCCTTCTGTGAAAAGCTGGAGATCCTTGCCTTTGGGAAGACAGAGGCGCCCTCCCCCTTTCTCTGGCCCAAGGCTCATCAAGGGGAAGATAGCAGCTACCTCAGCAAGATTCTGGAACGAGAGGCGCGGCAGCATCTCCAAACCAAATGGAACATCACCTACTATCGGCACGCAGCGATTGCGATCTCTCGCGCCCATCTCCCCAGCGGTGGTTTTAAGCGGGATTACGGGGTCAATGAGAAGGTAACAGATCAGCAAGGAAGCCATACATCATGGACAGTAGGCACAATCTACGCGCGAGGTTTAAAGGAAGCACCAGGGCATGTTGAAGAGCGCCGGATGCAATATCAAGCTATTAGCCGGGAATGGCATTCATTTCTTGGCTTTAAGGTCCAGCTTGGGCCGCGAAAGCGACTGTTGGTGGAGAGGATGAATCTAGAATCATCCACCCAGAAGAGACGATGTGTATGAGTAGGATTGGATCAAGTGCATCAGGACTCTCAAAACCAATTGTAGATTGTTATTTATATTCCTCATGACTGTCATTAGCTCGTAGTTGAGCAAGATACATGTATATATGATGAAATGAGTTCCATTTCGTACATATATCCTTGACGGATCATGTCCCGGATTATATTGCGACCGGTTATATATCTTGATCTGTGGGATTGGAGTATACTATAATTCAGAAGTATCAGAATCAAGGAATAGATATCCATTCATTGAGCCAGCAATCGAACTAGGAAGCGAATTGGTAATTCAGCTGAAAAATCGGTTACTATTTGGCAGTTGACGGTTGAGTAAGTTGTCAGGTGACAGTTAGCAGTTGAGCAAGTTAACGGTTGACGGTTCAGCCATTGGACAGTTGACAGTTGCCAGTTGACAGTTGGTGGTTGAGAAAGCCGAAAGTTGGGGGTTAATCCAGTTGACGGTTGACGTTGACCAAGTTGACAGTTAAGGGTTGAGCAAGTTGAGAGTTGACAGTTGGCGGTTGAGCAAGTGGGCCGTCGACAGTTGGTGGTTAACCAAGTTGCCAGTTGGTAGTTGAGCCAGTAGACAGTTGGTGGTTGAGCCAGTTGCCAGTTGGTGGTTGAGAACGTTAACAGTTGGTGATTGAGAAAGTCGATAGTTGGTGGTCGAGAAAGTTGTCAGATGGCGGTTAAGCCAGTTGACAGTTGGTGATTAAGCAGGTTGACAGTTGGCAGTTGACGATTGAGCAAGTTGACAGTTGGCGGTTGAGCAAGTGGGCCGTTGACGGTTAGTCAAGTTTACAGTTGGCGGTGTTGAGCACGTTTCCAGTTGAGCAAGTCGACAGTTGGTGGTTGAGAAAGTTGACAGTTGTTGGTTAACCAAGTTGCCAGTTGGTAGTTGAGCCAGTTGACAGTTGGTGATTGAGCCAGTTGCCAGTTGGCGGTTGAGCCAGTTGCCAGTTGTCGGCAGAGCCAGTGGACAGTTGGCGGTTCACGAAGTTGCCAGATGGCGGTTGAGCCGTTTGACAGTTGACAGTTGACAGTTGGCGGTTGAGCAAGTGGGCCGTTGGTGGTTGAGCAGTCGGCAGCTGGTAGTTAAGCAAGTTGACCGTTGGTAGTTGAGAAAGTCGACAGTTGGTCGAGAAAGTTGCCGGATAACGGTTAAGCCCGTTGACAGTTGCCAGATGGCGGTTAAGCCAGTTGACAGTTGGTGGTTAAGCCAGTTGACAGTTGGTAGTTGGGCAAGTTGACAGTTGACAGTTGACGATTGAGCAAGTTGACGGTTGGTGGTTGAGCAAGGTGCCAGAGCGCGGATCAACCATTTGATAGTTGGTGGTTTAGCAAGGTGCCAGATGGTTCAGCAAGTAAGCTAGCAAGCCAGTTGGCAGTTCAGCAAATTGACGGTTGGCCAGATGGCCGGTCAGCCAGGAAGCCCATTGGACAGTTAATAGTGGAACGAGGGAGCCAGTTGACAGTTGGTGGTTAAGCCGTTTGACAGTTGACGGTTGACGATTGAGCAAGTTGACAGTTGGCGGTTGTTGAGCATGTTGCCAGTTGCGAGTTATCAGTTGCCAGTTGAGCAAGTTGACAGTCGCCGGCAGGGTTAGTTGACCGTTGACGATTGAGCAAGTTGAAGAGTTGGTGGTTGAGCCAGTTGGCAGTTGATGGTCGAGAAAGTTGCCAGTTGACAGTTGGTGGTTGAGGAAGTGAGCAGTTGACGGTTGACGGTTGAGCAAGTGGGCCGTTGACGGTTGATCAAGTTGACAGTTAGCGGTGTTAAGCACGTTGCCAGTTGAGCAAGTTGACAGTTGGTGGTTGAGAAAGTTGACAGTTGGTGGTCGAGAAAGTCAATAGTTAGGGGTTTAGTCAGTTGACAGTTGGTGGTTTAACCATTTGACAGTTGGTTGAGCCAGTTGACAGTTGGTTGAGCAGGTTGATAGTTGGTGGTCGAGAAAGTCAATAGTTTGGGGTTTAGTTAGTTGATAGTTGGTGGTTGAGAAAGTCGATAGTTGACCGTTAACCGTTGACCGTTGACCATTGACCGTTGACCGTTGACCGTTGACCGTTGACCGTTGACAGTTGACCATTGACTGTTGACAGTTGACCGTTGACAGTTGACCGTTGACAGTTGACAGTTGACAGTTGACCATTGAGCAAGTTGACAGTTGGCGGTTGAGAAAGTTGACAGTTGGCGGTTGAGAAAGTCGACAGTTGGCGGTTCGTAGTCAAGGAAGTTGACAGTTGGGGGTTGATGTGACAGCCAGCCCTGCGGCTTGACAGCTCTACGGCTTGGCGACGGAGCCTTCCGTACAGTGTCATCCTAGGAGGCTTTTCCCGCTATCTCAAGATAGGGCTTGAGCCCTAAGCAATGCTATATTGGGAGCGGTACTGTATTGGGAAGTTCCGTCCACACAAAGGATCATATGAAGGAGCTGTGCGTAGAGGGGCGCTGTGTTTTTTTTCTTCTTCTTTCCTTCTTCATGCTTGTTATTCTTCGTAGATAGGCTCACCTAGTTAGCAACAAATGCAAGGTATTGGCCAGCGTCACATAATAACAAGCATCACCCTTTTCTTCTTCTTCTCTCGTACATCAGCAAAGCGGACCTCCTCAGCGTTCAACGCTCTGATCGAGAGAGCCCTTCTTTTCCTCTTTTTCCCCTTCCTTTCCTGGCGACTCTGTGAGCTCGCAAAGCGTGTGACCTCGTCATCAAGCTCGAGCAGGGGTCCCCTTTCTTTTCTCTTATTTATTTTTCATATTTTTCCATATCGCCGTGACGCGTTAAGATGCCTCGATCGGTATACGGTCACAACGGCGGTAGAGCACAAGCATCTGACTCCCCCGAACCGGAGGATGCGGAGTTAGTTCTAGATGTTGATGAAAGTGACGGAGCACCGAGCGTGGGTCAGCCAGAAGATGATACGGCTGGGCCATCGGGTGGACGTCAGCACACTAGACGCCTCACTATTGACATAAACGACATGCACGACCTCCTGATGGATGAGGTTGACAGAGCAGGATTCGCTGAAGGATTGAATTTCCCAACGTTCCGAATGCTCTTTG